>NC_142939.1:39435663-39515663 GCF_046866305.1 Octopus bimaculoides
AATCATCCAACCCATGCTAGCATGGAAAGAGACGTTAAATGATGATGATGATGATGATATATACATATATATATATACATATATATATATATATATATATATATATACATATATATATATATATATATCGGTTCACCACCACAACCTCGTTTAGGCTTAGCAGCCCTTCCTGTTTGTTTTCACTGTCCTGTTTGTGTTACCAATTTTGACCCTCCGCAAAATCCCAAATTTTATTTAATTTGCTTTGTGGGAGCAACTGTTTTATTGAAAGCGTATATTGTTGTTAAATACTCGAAATATGAGACAAGAAAAACAGCCAGCAACTGATGAAGGGTCGCTCTTTATGTTGTTTGTCTTGTTTTCCATTTGTGTCTTTTGTTGTTTGAAAGAATAGTTCATATTCTTTGTACTCGTACTTCGTAGTTTTTGTTGTACACATTTTGTGATGTCCTGTGCCCACATATGTACACATATATATACGTATAGATGTAAGTATGTACATATACATATGTATATATGCATATATATATATATATATATATATATATATATATATACACACAACACACATACATACATACATACATACATACATACATACATACATATATCTACCTCTCTCTCTCTCACTATATATATATGATGATTTGTTTTGATTGTTGCCGTTTGGTGTTTACTGGATGAATTATTATCAGTTTGGCAAGCATCAGCACTTTTCAGCAAGGAATGTGTTTGTTTATTTCTACAAACAAGAGCCAATACTCTGGTTTGGATTCACTGATTCAAGTAGCTTTAACTGAGGAGACATACAATGAGGTCAAAATACCACTGCTGTCTCTCAAAGTCCCCTTACATCAATGAATTGCATGTTATAAACACTCCTCATCAAAAGGGAGAAGATATTCTCTGAAGGAGAAATACAACAATGATTAGCATATTCATTGTCAACTTTGCCAGAAAGTGTTAAGAATGGATAGATGCTTATGTTCTATAATTAATGAGGGAAAATTAACTCTTTAAAAGTGACCAAAAACTCCTCTCCACCCTGTGTTGATTCCTTTCGTTTGACAAACACTTTCCAGAATGTACTGGGTGCATCTTGTTGTGGTAGCAGCACCTGAGTTTGTCATGTCCCTTTTATCTCAAGTTGTTTGATCAAAAATTCAGCAAATGGTCTGGGATGAATGTTGAAGTCTATCTCAAATGAATGGAAATGAAAGATTAGGAAGAATTAATAAGATTTATTGCAAAGAAAGTGGCATAAGAGAATCCCAAAACACAATCTACACTGATGTGCCATTGCTAGAAATGCTATCAAAGAAAGAAGATGCCTTTTTCAAACCTGCTGACTCTGTCTCTCTTCAATGAACTACCTACCCACCGTATACATACATACATACATACATGATGGCTGTCCCTTCGTTATCAAGTATTGCCATTGCATGAGGTTTAACTGTCAATGGTGCTGTGATTGAATGTGACTTTTTAGCCTGGTTAAAGATCTACAATGTCTTGGACAGAATTGGCAGCTAAAACGTTTACTGGCAATAGCCAGCTGTACTTGTAACTGGGCTTCATGTACCTTTGCATGTTGTTTAAGTTCTACCGCCAAATTACACTCCCTTCCACGTGCCTGACAGATATAATTAGTATGATGTGTAGCACCAACACCAGTTGTCAATCATCGGTCTTACTTTATGATTACGTAGATGACTCTTGAGTCCAGCTTTACTGAGGCATGGTCTTGCACAGACACTGCATGTCAGCATCATAGGAAGACCCTTATCATCTGGAAGTGCAACAGTGATGCCCTTCCTGACATCCCTCCTTACTTTCTCATGCACAACTCGAGATTTCTCAAAAGTAGCTGTTCCCTTATATACAATCCTTCTTCACCTGCTATGCCTTCCCATGTGTCAGGAGAAATGCTAGCATCTGCTAAGGAAGCATTCAGCAAGTCTTTACCCTCTTTTTTGGTTTATGTGGAAGTCGTTCTCCTTTAGCTAACTCTCCATAAAAGAGTTGTTTTGGCATCCTTGAATCTTTCATCCTGACCAGATGACCACTCCATCTGAGCCTTTGCTTCAACACAAGAGCTTCTATACTTTCACACCGAGAGCTTTCCAATATCTCAAGATAACTGATGCGGTCCTCCCATTTAATGCCATAGATCTGTCTGAGACACATCTGATGGAAATGTTCCAGTTGTTTAAGGTACATACATACATACACACATTCTGTTGGGGAAGTGGTAAGAAGCCAATCGAAGGCAATTGAATACCCCTAAATTCTGTGTATTTCTGACCCCCTCTGTTATATGGACTGTTGGATACGTTATTCGTCTGACGTTCCGTGTGTCATGTGGTTCGTCTGAGTTCATTGTTTCATTGTTGTTGTTCTGAATGACTGGGGTAGTAAAAGGTCATTGATATATATGGCGGACATGATTCTTGTTTATTCATAACGAACTTTGGGTGAGTGCGTTCTTTGTATGTAATTGAATAATAAATGTAATAATTAAATTGTACAACTCGTTGTGTTATCTCTGCGAGTCCCCCGAGGGAAATACAACAGAGTTTATTGGCGTCGCTAATAGGATCGATAGGATACATGCTTACTTTACCGTAAAATTATTCATCGTAATAACAATGGCTGAAAAACAGACAGTAGAACTTATTAAATTGTTTAGGGAACAAATGGACAAGCAAATGCAACAACATAAGAGAGATATGGATACTCTGTTAAAACTGTTTGGTGCTTGACAAGTTGAAGGCGATCCCAGTGGCTATTTTTCTGCTGCTTCAACAACAGTGTCGATTCCACCATTTGCTGCATTTGATTCAACGTCAGAACTATGGCCTGATTACTGGTCAAGATTCCGTACGTTTGTGGCTGCTAATGCTGTACCTGAACAACGCATGGCACAAGTGTTCCTGACCAATCAGACCGCTACTGTTTACAAGCAACTTGCTAATCTGGCTACCCAACAAAATCCGCCTAAAGATATCAACAACTTGATAATGGACGAAATCGTTGACTTCATGAAGGAACAGTTCGACCCTAAACTTTTCATTGTGAGAGAGCGTTTCAAGTTTTGGAGTGATATGCAGCGGAAGCCAGCCGAAACTCTCCAGGAGCTGGCAGCACGTATACGCCAGGATGCAGCTACCTGTGATTTACCAGCGATCACCAACCCACAGGATGAAGCTCTGAGACAGAGATTCATATGTTCAGTCAATAATGAAGCGGTTCTGAAGGCGCTTTTTAAGATAAAAGACACAGAACTAGATTTTGCTCGTGCTGTCCAAGTTGCCATCGAGACGGAAGACGCAGCAAAGGTTGCAAAAGAAACTGTATACGGTTCCAAAACCAAGCAAGTCCACAAGGTCCAACAGAACAAGAATAAGAGTCCTCAAAAGAACCATCAGCAGTCTTATTCCACAAACCAGGAGAAATGCTACCGATGTGGAAAGGCCCACAAAACAACAGACTGTCCTTTCAGGGAAACCAAATGTCATTTTTGTGACAAAAAGGGACATTTGCAAGCGGTGTGTAGGAAAAAACAACATCAGCAACGCAATGGCCACTCACAAACTCCCGTGAAAAGAATCACAAAAGCTGAGCTGGTCAAGGCGATCCTAGGCGAAGTTTCCCAAGACACTCATAGTTTAAGTGTGCCAATAACAATCCAGAACAGACTGTTCACAATGGAATTGGACACTGCTACTACAGGCAATTTTGTTTCCTTGTCAGTCTGGAAACAACTTGGAAGACCAAAGCTGCAAGATGTCAAGCATCGCTATGAATCTGCCAGCAAGCACAACCTGCCTGTTCTAGGAACTTTCATGGGCCAAACCAAGGATCCAACAACTGGTAAGCAGGATCTTATACCTTACATAGTCACCAAGATCTCTGATCTTAATTTGCTGGGTCAGAATGCTATCCAGACTCTGGGAATTTCCGTGGACACTGCTCTAGGTTTGAAAAGCATAGACAGCCAAGCCAAGAGGGAAGGTGCAGAAGGGATATACCCAAAGACCTCAAATGAGCCCTATGTTTCCCTGCAGCAAGATTGTCACAACATGTGTGATGAATTTCCAGATCTTTTCAAGCAAGAATTGGGATGTCTCAAGAACTTTGAACTGGAAGTGAAGTTCAAATCGGACGCAACACCAGTCTTTCACAAGGCACGTCCGGTCCCGTTTGCTCTTCGTGATGACCTAGCCAAAGGTTACAAAGAAGGCATCGCCAAGGGAATCTGGAAGCCAGTTCAGTTCAACGAATACGGAACGCCAGTGGTACCAATTCGTAAAGCACACGCTTCAAGCAACCTGAAACCCAAACTACGAATTTGTGGTGACTACTCTGTGGGAATCAATGACCAACTTGCTGATCACCGTCATCCAATGCCACTCCCTGTTGAACTGATGCAGAAACTCGGAGGTGGATTCGGATATACAAAGATAGACCTTGCTGATGCCTATAATCAGATCAAGCTGGCTCCAGAAAGTCAACGCAGACTCGCACTCAGCACTCACCGTGGAGTACTCCTGCAGCAACGACTCCCTTTCGGAATCAAGTCAGCACCTGGTTACTTTCAGATCATGGAAAACCTGACCCATGATCTACCTGGAGTGGCCGTCTTCCAGGATGACATGCTCGTCAGTGGGAAAGATGCAAAAAGTCACCTAAACAACCTAAAGTGTCTGCTCACACGTCTAAGTGACAATGGACTCAGATGTCGCCGGGAAAAGTGCCAGTTTGCACTACCCAGTGTAGAATACCTTGGACACATTTTGTCGGCTGAAGGGATCACGAAGGGATCCAAGGTCGAAGCAGTCTTAAAGATGCCATCTCCAACGAACGAATCAAGCTTGAAATCTTTCCTAGGTTCAGTTCAGTTTTATGGAAAGTTTATCCCAAACCTAGCCAGTATAGCAGAGCCACTCTATTGCCTTACGAAAAAGTCAACTATTTGGAAGTGGGGAGATGAGGAACAGTCAGTTTTTGATCACTTGAAAAATGTACTTTCATCGAGTCAAGTTCTGATACACTTCGATCCAAACAAAACTTTGGGACTGGCTTGTGACGCATCAAACGTTGGTATTGGAGCAGTCCTGTTTCACCGCTATCCTGATGGAAGCGAGCGCCCAATATCCAATATGTCCAAGACTCTCACTTCTTCACAGCGTAACTACAGTCAAATTCAAAAGGAAGCCCTGGCTATCATATTTGGCTTGCAGAAGTTTTACCAGAATTTGTACGGTCGTAAATTCGTACTCGTGACTGACCACAAGCCACTGACATCACTATTCAGTCCGAGGAAAGGGACGTCACTTCTTGCTGCTAACAGACTAGCACGATGGGCCCTGTGGCTGAACCAGTTTGACTACACCATTGAATATCGAAAATCAGCAGATCATGGCAATGCTGATGCCCTCAGTCGCTTGCCATTCGGTGATGACAACGACTTTGACAGAAAGGAAAATGATGAAGACATAGACATGGTGTGTGCCATCAAAGCTCTTACTATTCAAGTCCAACCTGTGGATGCTAACGTCCTCCGTCAAGAGTCAGGGAAAGATCCAGTGATATCTACAGTGATGCGCTATGTCCGTGAAGGCTGGCCACCAAAGAACATGGAGATCAATGACGAAGTCAACAAGTTCCGTAAGTTATCAAACTCAGTTAGTATCTGCCATGGATGCCTTATACATGGATCTAGAGTTGTGATTCCACATAGCTTGCAGCCAAAGATCCTCAATCTTCTGCATCTTGGACATTTTGGCATGGAACGCATGAAACAACTAGCAAGAACTGCTGTTTATTGGCCTGGTATCGATGCTGCTATAGAGATAGCCAGTCGACGATGTGATTCGTGTAACGAACATCAAGGGCAGCCATCTAAGCCTCCAGTTCACCCATGGATGTTACCAGAAAAGTCGTGGAGTCGCTTACACCTGGACCACGCAATAAATTTTATGGGTAGAGATTGGCTGGTGATCACAAATGCTTATTCCAAGTACCCATGCATTCATCCTACTTCCTCCACGTCCTCCAAAGCCACTTTAAATCTGCTTGAGGAAGACTTTGCGCACTTCGGATTTCCTCACACACTGGTCACCGATAACGCACCAACTTTTACGTCTGAGGAGTTCCAGAGCTGGTGCAAAGAACGTGGGATCACACACCTGACAGGGGCACCTTACCACCCAGCTACCAACGGAGCAGCGGAACGTTTGGTGCAGACCTTCAAACAAGCTCTGAGGAAGTCTTCTCTTCCGCCGACACGAGCACTTCAAGAATTCTTGATGCAGTACCGGAGAACACTGACATCCTGTGGATTCTCTCCAAGTGAACTTTTGAATCACCGGCAGATACGAACAAGGATTGATTCTCTGCTGCCATCGCCAGCACACATTGCTCAAGGCAAACAGTCTAAGGAAGCATACAAGTCTCAGGTGACTCCAAGCTCGGCTGATGTCGCTAAAGTTATCAGGCAGTACAAGGCCAGAGATCCTGTGTATGCACTATACTATGGACCTCGCCGAGACAAAGATCCCCGATGGGTACCAACAATCATTAAGAAGTCATTGGGTACTCACTGCTTTAACGTGAAGGTCATACCTCATGGCCCAATGTGGAGACGACACTGGGAACAGCTGCGACCACGGTACACAACTGAGGAAGACAATGAACCTGGTGATGCAGAAAACACTGTATTTGAATTTGCAACAGATCACCAAATGGAGATCTCAGAAACTGTGCCACTAACTCAAAGACAAACCAGACCCAAGACCATGTTACCCGTTCCAGAGTATGGACCAGACAACCCAAGACGGTCCAAGAGAACCCGTAAAACCCAAGAGAGACTTTGCTGTTGATACCTCTTGTGTAGCATCAATTTCAGTGGGGAGGTGTTATATGGACTGTTGGATAAGTTATTCATCTGACGTTCCGTGTGTCACGGTGGTTCGTCTGAGTTCATTGTTTCATTGTTGTTGTTCTGAATGACTGGGGTAGTAAAAGGTCATTGATATATATGGCGGACATGATTCTTGTTTATTCATAACGAACTTTGGGTGAGTGCGTTCTTTGTATGTAATTGAATAATAAATGTAATAATTAAATTGTACAACTCGTTGTACATATCATTAAAAAGATGCGTAAGAATCAGCTGTAATGAGCTGATAATTATCCATTGTCTGTTATTATTCCTCCTCATCATCATCGTCGTTTAATGTCCGCTTTCCATGCTAACCAAGGGGATTTATGACTTGTCGGACACCCTAGACTATACCAAAAATGTACAATTCAGCGTAACGTGTGCTTTGGACCAGCACCTAGCTGTTAAATACTCATAGGGCTGGTTTTCTCTGTGTACACAATTGGAATATCCTATTTGATACTTAGCAACCATAGGCCGGAATCACAGGTTTATCCAACCCTACCTGTTGCATATCTTTTCAAGTACCTGATTCTATTTGAATCCTTATTTTACTACACACACACACACACACACACACACACACACACACACACACACACACACACACACACACACAAATATATATAGTCCAACCCATACCAGCATGGAACATGGCAGATAAATGATGATGATGAAGAAGAAGATGATGATGATGATGATGATGATGATGATGATGATATCAGTGTGTGTGTGTGTGTACATATCCATTTCTTGATCTAACTTTAAAGCCTTCCACCTAAACTTCATGTTAATTTGTTTGAAACAATGACTTAATAACAAAGTTATTTTAATAATTTCTTTATTTTCAAAATTAATTGAAACAAAATTAGTTTATTTCAACAGAGATATGCTAACAAAGCACCAAAATTATCTAAATGAAAACTATCCATCAAAATTTCATGTCAATTTATGTTCCAAATATCAACTTAATAATGACAAAGTTATTTTTCCAAATTCTTCAATTTTTCCAGAATTAATTGAGGTAAATGCAGTGTATTTCAGCAGAAATATGGTAACTAAAAGATTGATAACAAAAATATTTTACCAATAATTATTCATTATTTTCAAAATTAATTGAAACAAAGCAATCTATTTCATCATCCTCATCACCGTCATTGTTTAATGTGCATTTTCCATGCTGGCATGGGCTGGACGGTTTGACTGGGGCTGGGAAGCCAGAAGCCTGTACCAGGCTCCAATCAGATCTGGCAAAGTTTCTACAGCTGGATGCCCTTCCTAACACCAACCACTCTGAGAGTGTAGTGGGTGCTTTTTACGTGCAACCAGCACAAGGGCCAGTCAGGTGGCACTGGCAATGACCACATTCGGACGGTGCTTTTTACGTGCCACTGGCACGGTAACATTTGGTTCAATTGACACCAGTTTATTACTGGTATTTATTTCATCAACATGGAAGTATAAAATGCAAAAATGGCCTTGTCGAAGTTGAATATTAAAAAAACAAACAAAAGAAAACATCTGGTATCATAATTCTTCTTCCTTGGACAATACCATGTTTAAGAATTCATAGATGTTTCTTTGAATATAACAAAGTTTATGGGGTGGGGGGTATAACTATTACTGGATAACTGTCTTTAATTCAGGATACTTATTATTAAAGGTGCTCCAACTGTGACCAACACAATCTATAACCACATTATCAGATATGTCCTTCGATTTCAAAGACAGAAGGATATGATTTGAAGGAAATTTGGTTGTTAATTCTAGCAGATCAATCAATCACAAAAAGGCTCCTTCATTAGCTTGTAATATCATCATCATCATCATCAACATCATCATCGTTTAACGTCTGCTTTCCATGCAAGCATGGGTTGGACTATTTGATTGTGGACTGGCAAGCCAGAAGGCTGCACCAGGCTCCAATCTGATTTGGCAGAGTTCTACAGCTGGATGCCCTTCCTAATACCAACCACTCCGAGAGTGTAGTAGGTGTTTTTAGGTGCCACCGATACAAGGGCCAGTCACACGATATATATTTATATATATATATATATATATATATATATATATATATATATATATATAGATATATATATATATATATATACATATGTATGTGTGTGTATGTGTTTGTGTGTCTGTGTTTGTCACCCCAACATCACTTGACAACTGATGCTGATGTGTTTAATCCCTGTAACTTAGCTGTTTGGCAATAGAGACAATAGAATAAGTACTAGGCTTACAAAGAATAAGTCCTGGGGTCGATTTGCTCGACTAAAGGCGGTGCTCCAGTATGGCTGCAGACAAATAACTGAAACAAGTAAAAGAACATATATATATTACAGTGATGTAGGCTGTTTTATGAGCCAGAAACCCAGGGTAACCCCATAAACCAGCCTACCCCACTTTAATATTAATTGCTCTACATCTTCGAGTGTGCTTCCCCTCCGAATTTATGTATTTCTACAAATATATATATAATAGGGGAAGAATTCGCCAAAAAAACAGAAAAACAAAGACAGGTGGTGTAGACAACAAACAGATGATATAATGAGGTTTAATGCTCGGGAAGTGAAAGAATCTTTAACGTTCCAAGCCTACGCTCTTCCACAGAAAGGAATACACAAAGAAACAAGGAGAGAAAATAAAGAAAGAAAATAAATATTATATATATATATATATATATATATATATATATATATATATATAATATATAGGATAAAATCTTTATAAGAATTTATCAAGTAGTCAGCGTGAAAAAAACCTCATAATGAAAAAAATTCATCATTTTTTTCATAAATATATATAATTTATATAAAGGGCATTAACTGTGTAGTAATGCCTCACGCTTCGAGGGACTAAATAAGTCAAAAACTACCAAAAAATAAGCAACATATTTACCGAAAGCGAGGGAATGCAGCTTTCAAAATTTATCTCTTAAAAACATTTAACTTAACGGTAAACCACTGGTTTACCGTTAAGTTAAATGTTTTTAAGAGATAAATTTTGAAAGCTGCATTCCCTCGCTTTCGGTAAATATGTTGCTTATTTTTTGGTAGTTTTTGACTTATTTAGTCCCTCGAAGCGTGAGGCATTACTACACAGTTAATGCCCTTTATATAAAATTATATATATATATATATATATATAAACAATATATGAGTATATGCATATATATGTACATGTATGTACATACCTTCATCTACATGTACATATAGATACATAACTGGGTACATGACGTGGCAAAAGAACATGGACAAAATGATAAACAAGGTACAACAAACAAGCAAGCCACATAGAAACATCTCCTTCATCAGCTGCCACCATTAAAACACCGGCGTTTCGAAGAATTAAGGCAGTACGCATCGTTGAAATGGTTCTTCCCACGAACACAAATTAAATTATTTTCGTGGAGGGTAGTGGCGGACGGAAAACGAAACGGTGAATGAACAAACAAGCAAAAAGGCTGTACAGCCAGACGTGAAGTGTGTTATTATTGAACGCTGTGAAGCACGAACGGGAGGGGCAAAGAAGTACGTGCGAGCTTGGGGAGTCCAAGAACGAAAAGAAATAGCAGCCGGACACACGTGACCGAGGCTGTGTAAAGAGAGAGAGTAAGAGTAGCAGAGGGAAAAGAAGGGGAGGAAGTAGAAAAAATGTGAGCAACAAGAGGTAGAGAGAGAGAGAGATAGTAGTAGTAACGGTGAGAGGCGAAGGACGAGTAACAAGAGATAGAGAGAGAGAGAGAGAGATAGTAGTGACAGGTAGAGGCGAAGAACAGTAGAGGGAAGATAGATATAGAGATAGAGAGAGTCGCATTAGAAAAATAGTTAAAACTTACTGTATAAAGGTTAACGCGTGCGTTCTGTTGTGATACAAACAATATATGAGTATATGCATATATATGTACATGTATGTACATACCTTCATCTACATGTACATATAGATACGTAACTGGGTACATGACGTAGCAAAAGAACATGGACAAAATGATAAACAAGGTACAACAAACAAGCAAGCCACATAGAAACATCTCCTTCATCAGCTGCCACCATTAAAACACCGGTGTTTCGAAGAATTAAGGCAGTACGCATCGTTGAAATGGTTCTTCCCACGAACACAAATTAAATTATTTTCGTGGAGGGTAGTGGCGGACGGAAAACGAAACGGTGAATGAACAAACAAGCAAAAAGGCTGTATAGCCAGACGTGAAGTGTGTATGTATTGAACGCTGTGAAGCACGAACAGGAGGGGCAAAGAAGTATGTGCTAGCTTGGGGAGTTTACTTTATATATATATATATATATATATATATGTATATGTATATATATAAAGTAAACAGAAAATAGAGAAATATTGATCAACAACAACAATTGACTTACATCGATTATTATTTTTTAATTCCATAGAAATAAACTGTATCTCATCTAACAGCTGTTTCTGCTTCCAATTTTATATGGTATCACCATTGAAAATTCTAAAAATAATATTCATCATATTTGGTAATACATCCTATCTGAAACTTGGAGCATCAACAGAGTATGAAGCTCCATGTTCCAGATAAGATGCATTGCCAAATATAATGAATATTATTGTTAGAATTTTCAGTGGCAATACCATATAAAATTGGAAGCAGAAACAGCTGTTAGATGGGATATATTTTTCTTTGTATTGAATTAAAAAATCATAATTGATGTAAGTCAATTGTTGTTGTTGGTCAATATTTCTCCATTTTCTCTTTACTTTAAATTTGGTTCCTGATAAACTCATGCTTATCTTTGTCATTACCTGTAACCTATGAGCATTATATGCTTGTATATGTATGTCCAAGGTTTACATAGGTAATTATACCGGTAGCATAATGGATACTTTTATCCCTTAGATGGTTATTCCAACCTCTAACTAACCTTATGTGTGTGTGTGTGTGTGTATATATATATATATATATATATATATATATATATATATATATATATATATCAGGTGATGAAAGTTACAGAGAGGGTCATAGTCCAACTCATTAGAGAGAGAGTTAGTCTAGATGAGATGCAATTTGGGTTTGTGCCAGGGAGAAGCACCACTGATGCTACATTTCTGGTAAGGTAGCTGTAGGAGATATACATAGCCAAAGATAAACTTTTGTACTTGTCTTTTGTGGACTTGAAGAAAGCCTTTGACAGGGTCCCCCAATCCCTTATCTAGTGGTCAATGTGGAAACTAGGGATAGACGAGTGGTTGGTGAGAGCTGTAGAAGCCATGTACAGGGAAATTACCAGTAAGGTGAGGGTTGGTTATGAGTACAGATAAAAATTCAGGGTGCAAGTTGGGGTTCACCAAGAATCACTTCTCAGACCCCTCTTGTTCATCATAGTCCTCCAGGCAATAACAGGAATTCAAGATAGGCTGCTCCTCTATACTGATGACCTTGTTCTTATAGCTGAATCACTTCCAGAACTAGAGAAGAAGTTTCAGGTATGGAAGCAAGGTCAAGAATCAAAGGGTCTTAGAGTTAATCTAGTAAAAACCAAAGTCATAGTAGGTAGAAAGGCAGACAAGTCACAAATACCTTCAGATAAATGACTCTGGTTGATCTGTGGAAGGAAAAGGTGTAGGTAGAATAAGAATAGGCTGGGCAAAGTTCAGAGAGCTCCTACCCCTGCTGGCAAAAAAGGGCTTCACTGTTGGAGAGAATGGCAGATTGTTTGATGCCTTTGTTCAAACAGCTATGCAGCATGACAGTGAAACATGGGCTGTGACAGCCGAGGACATGCATAGGCTTGAAAGAAATGAAGCCAGTATGCTTCACTGGATGAGCAATGTCAGTGTGCATGGTCGACAGACTGTAAGCATCTTGAGAGAAAAGTTGGGCATAAGAGGCACCAGATGTGGTGTGCAAGAGAGACAACTATGTTGGTATGTTCATGTGATGCATATGGATGAGGACATCTGTGTAAAGAAGTGCCGATCTCTAACTGTAAAGGGAACCTACAGTAAAGGTAGACCCAGGAAAACATGGGACAAGGTGGTGAAACATGATCTTTGAAATTTGGGCCTCACAGAGGCAATGACTAGTGACCAAGACCTTTGGCAATATGCTGTGCTTGAGAAGACTTGTCAAGCCAAGTGAAATCATAGTCATGGCTTCTGTGCTGATGGCACATAAAAAGCACCTTTTGAGTGTTGGGCTTCACCTCATGGAGGCAAAGTGGCCAATGCCAGTGGCACATAAAAAGCACCTTTCAAGTGTTGGGCCTCACAGAGGCAATGACTGAGACCTTTGGCATGTCGTACTTGAGAAGAAGACCCATCAGGCCAAGTAAAATTGCAGTCATGGCAGATACCAGTGTCACACGCAAATGGCACTTGTGCTGGTGGGACATAAAAGCATGCATTACACTCCCAGAGTGGTTGGTGTTAAGCAGGGCATACAGCCATAGAAAACCATGTCAAATCAGACTGGGGTCTGGCGCAGCCTTCCAGCTTGCCAGCCTTGGTCAAATCATCCAACCCATGCCAGCATGGACAACGGACACTAAATGACGGCGACGACAATGATGATGATGATGATATATATATGTATATATAAATAACTGCAGCATGGAAGCTGTTTATAAGCTACGAAATTATTTTGACACAAATTAAATTTAAATATTGAAGTGAATCTAACGGTTTTTGTGTTTTTTTTTAAATGGCTTATAAATACCTTCCATGCTGCAATTGGTTTTGTTTCAGCACATGATCTCAGATCAAGTCACTTGCTATGCAAGTACATCCCCGTAATATCATCATCATCATCATTGTTTAACGTCCGCTTTCCATGCTAGCATGGGTTGGACGATTTGACTGAGGACTGGTGAAACCAGATGGCTACACCAGGCTCCAATCTGATTTGGCAGAGTTTCTACAGCTGGATGCCCTTCCTAATGCCAACCACTCAGAGAGTGTAGTGGGTGCTTTTACGTGTCACCCGCACTAAAGCCAGTCAGGTGGTACTGGCAACGGCCATGCTCAAAATGGTGTATTTTATGTGCCACCCGCACAAGAGCCAGTCCAGGGGCACTGGCAACGATCTCGCTCGAAAATCCTTACACATGTCACAGGCACAAGTGCCAGAAAGGCGATGCTGGGCACAGGTGCCATCCCGATTTCGCTTTCGCTTGCCCCAATAAGTCTTTGCAAGCTGAGCACACGCAGGAAAATGTTTTGTGACATTTCATTCGTCTTTACATCCCGAGTTCAAATTCTGTCAAGTTTGACTTTGTCTTTCATCATTTCAGGATCGATAAAGTAAATACCAGTTGAGTACTGGAGTTGATGCAATTGACTTAACCCCACACCCCCAAAATTACTGGTCTTGTGCCAAAATTTGAAACTCATATATATATATATATTGGTTGGTGTTAGGAAGGGCATCCAGCCATACAAACCATACCAAATCAGACTGGAACTTGGTGCAGCTCTCTGGCTTACCAGTTCCAGTGAAACCATCATGCTAGCCTGGAAAGCAGCTGCTAAATTATGATGATGATGATAATATATATATATATATATATATATATATATATATATATATATATATATATATATATATATATATATGAAGTTTTATCTTAATAATTCCAATGCGCACTGTACAATCTATCTCTATTCCATCTCCCTCTCTTGTTCTTTTTCCTTTCTGTTTTTCTGTCCCACCGTTTCTCCAATTCTTCTCCTCTCCTCTTCACCGTTCACTCTCTCTCTCACTCTTCCCCCTTCACTATTTCGTTGCTCACACGTGACCAACGGATATCTTTCTTTCTTTCTTCCACTTCCTTCCTAAATACAAAATGCGCTTTTGCCTGTCTCTTCTTAAAGCTCGTTTTTCCAATATTCACCACTTCACTTCATTATGGCTTAATAGCCCTTACCGTTTGTTTTTACTGTTTTGTTCTTACTGTCCTGTTTTTGTTACCACTTTAACCCTCCGCAAAAAATCCCAAATTTTATTTAATTTGCTTTGCTGGAAGGACTGTTTTAACAAAGTCGTGTCTTGTCCCTACCTTCGAAATGTGGAGTAGATAAAATAGGGGACAACTGATGAAGGGAATGTTCTTTATGTTGCATGTCTCTTTTCTCTATTTGTTTTTTTTTTGTTGTTCGGGAAAAGTTCGTTTTCCATGCTTTTTGTTTTTTATGTTCTCATTTTTCATTTTGCTCACGTTTTTTTGACATCCTGTACCTATATAGGCATGTATATATGCATATATATGTAGGCAGGTACATGTATGTGTGTATATATGCATATATGTATATATATTATTTACTGTTAAATTGTAGGATTAACTCTACACCACCACCACCACCACCACCACCACCACCACCACCACCACCACCACCACCACCACCACCACCGCCACCACCATCACCACAACCACCACCATCACTACAATCAACAGCACCAATACCAGCATGTTCTACCACCACCACCACTGCTGATCACCCTGATGCCTTCCAGTACATGCAGTTATGAACTGTGCAGACAGAGAAGTGCAGTTGGTGCAGCCAATTAAGTGCATTGTTCTGTGCATTCCTATGGCCTTAATAAGAATTTCAGCTGTGTCAAGGGATTTACTTATGATTCACTGGCTTAGTGGTTAAAATGTTAACGAACCAACGAGGGAGCTTTCACATAGTTGCTTGACCTGCTAGAAATAGGAGTTAAATATCCCTCAGATTGTATCCTACCCTTTTAAAAAAGGTAAGGTTATATTAGATATGGTACTCCGAGATACACATGGCTGGTATGCCTTTGATAGAATGTCTACTTGATCAGCTTTTACTAAGGACTAAACAACCACAACAGCAGCAGCAACAACAGCAGCAGCGACAACAGCAGCAGCTGCAACAATAATAACAAAAATAGCAACAGAAGCATCATCATCATCATCATCATCATCATCATCATCATCACCAACAACAACAATAACAACAACAACAAAGTTATTGTTATATAGAGTATGCATTTAGTTAACTAGATGGGGTACGATTCAAGATAGGAGCCTCAATGTGATTTCTTGACCTGCTTAAAATAGTAGCCAAATCTCCCTCAAATCATTTCTTATTGCCTGTTAACACACTGGAGATGAAATATACATCTACTGGTGTACTTTTGAATCTCTGCCTTCATGTGCCATAAGCAGAGGCATCAGTAATCATGGACCTTCATTTCAAACTCTGAAAATTCACGATTTTTCTTGAAGAAAATATAGCAGCATTTACCTGTTACCTTCAGCTGGTATATTCATAATTTACTCGTTGAATCATCTGCTCACCTGAGCTTTCCTTTGAGGCATGGGGGCCTGTTTTTTAAAATTAGGTTATGGAAACTCGTTCATGTAACATTAGGGTATGTCCACACAATAGTAGGCCAGTGTCACACATGTCTAAAGCAGAATGAGAACCTGTGGATCAAATAAAGAGTTAGGTTCAAAATTTGATATAACTGAGTTTGACACAAGATGTCTGAAGAAGGCTGGAGCATTCAGCAGCTGAAATGTAGTGAAATCAACAATCAAGATGAGTACACCAGTTCAACTAAAGTAAATGGTGTACACCACAAAGTAATTTTATGAATTCTTCATTATTTTCAAAACTAGTTGAAATAAAGGCAGTATAGAGGGGTTGTTGAAAAGTTTGTAGCTTTAAGGGTATTGTAAAAGGTCTGATTGAAGGCCCAACCTTCTGAGTTCTTTTACAGGGCTTAGAAAAACTGAAGGACCACTGAAATAAATGTGTGTGTTTGAGAAGGGAATATGTTGTATAAAATTATAATTAATTGATCCTCCTGTATTTTCTTTTACCCAAAGCCAGGAACTTTTCATTACTCCCACCTTGTGTGTGTGTATATATATATATATATGGAGGCACGTATATATATGGAGGCACGTACATATATATGGAGGCACAATGGCCCAGTGGTTAGGGCAGCGGACTTGTGGTCGGAGGATTGCTGTTTTGATTCCCAGACCAGGTGTTGTGTGTGTTTATTGAGCGAAAACACCGAAAGCTCTACGAGGCTCTGGCAGGGGGTGGTGGCGACCCTGTTGTACTCTTTCGCCCCAACTTTCTCTCACCCTTTCTTCCTGCTTCTTGAGTAACGCTGCGATGGACTGGCATCCCGTCCAGCTGGAGGGAGCACATATGCTATAGAAACCCGGAAACCGGGCCCATGAGCCTGGCTAGGCTTGAAAAGGGCGCATAAATAAAAATAATATATATATATATATGTATATATATATGTATATATATATGTATATATATATCATCATCATCATCGTTTAACGTCCGCTTTCCATGCTAGCATGGGTTGGACGATTTGACTGAGGACTGGTGAAACCAGATGGCTACACCAGGCTCCAATCTGATTTGGCAGAGTTTCTACAGCTGGATGCCCTTCCTAACGCCAACCACTCTGAGGGTGTAGTGGGTGCTTTTACATGCCACCAGCACGAAGGCCAGTCAGGCAGTACTGGCAACGGCCACGCTCAAAATGGTGTATTTTACGTGCCACATGCACAGGAGCCAGTTCGGCGGCACTGGCAACTATCTCGCTCGAAAGTCCTTACACATGCTACAGGCACAAGTGCCAGAAAGGCAATGCTGGGCACAAGTGCCATCCTGATTTCGCTTGCCCCAATAAGTCTTCGCAAGCTGAGTTTCGTGTCCAATGAAGGAGACGATGTTGGCATGGGTGCCAGTCGTCGAATTTAGTTCGGTTTTGATTTCACTTGCCTCAACAGGTCTTCGCATGCGGAGTTTAGTGTCCAATGAAGGAAAGGTATGCATAAGTAGGCTGGCCGAGGCCTTAGATATAGGTCTCACTTGGCTTGCCGGGTCTTCTCACGCACAGCATATTTCCAGAGGTCTCGGTCAAAAGTCATTGCCTCAGTGAGGCCCAATGTTCGATGTGCCTCACAACCTCAACCCAGGTCTTCCTGGGCCTACCTCTTCCACAGGTTCCCTCAACTGCTAGAGTGTGGCACTTTTTCACACAGCTCCCCTCATCCATTCTTGCTACATGACCATACCAGCGCAATCGTCTCTCTTGCACACCACAACTGATGCTTCGTAAGTTCAACTTTTCTCTCAAGGTACTAATACTCTGTCTAGTATGCACACTGACATTATACATCCATCGGAGCATACTGGCTTCATTCCTTGCAAGCCTACGCATGTCCTCAGCAGTCACAGCCCATGTTTCACTGCCATGAAGCATGGCTGTTCGTACACATGCGTCATACAGTCTGCCTTTTACTCTGAGTGAGAGGCCCCTTGTCACCAGCAGAGGTAAGAGCTCTCTGAACTTTGCCCAGGCTATTTTTATTCTAGCAGCTACACTTTCAGCGCACCCTCCCTCACTACTAACTTGGTCACCTAGATAGCGGAAGCTTTCAACTAGGTCTAGTTTTTCTCCCTGGAATGTGGCAGAAGTTGTTTTCTGCACATTTACAGTATTTATAGCTCCTGAACATCTGCTACATACAAAAACTAAATTCCTAGTTAACCTTCCTTTGATATTGCTGCACCTCTTATGTGTCGATAGCTTGCACTGGGTGCACTTATAGAGTTTCTACCTACGCTTTTTCTACAGATCGAGCAGGGCCATCTACCTGAAGGGGTTTGTGTTTTGTCTACCTTCCTACTTATTAGGACTTTGGTTTTAGCTAGGCCCTTCGATTCTAGTCCTTGCTTCCACACCTGAAACTTCTCCTCTAGTTCTGAGAGTGACTCAGCAATTAGTGCAAGGTCATCAGCATAGAGGAGCTCCCAGGGGCATCCTGTCTTGAATTCCTCTGTTATCGCCTGGAGGACTATGATAAATAGGAGGGGGCTGAGGACTGAACCTTGGTGGACCCCTACCTCTACCCATATATATATATATATACACATATATATACGAGGGAATGCTGAGTAGTTCCTGCTTTTAAATGTATTGCAAAAGGCCTTGTTGGAGGTCCCAAATTTTCAAGTTCTTTTACAGGGCTTAGAAAAACTGAAGGACAACTGCAATATGTGTGCATCTGAGAGGGGAATATGTTGAATAAAATTATAGTTAACTGACCCACTTTTTACCCAAAGCCAGGAATTTTTCAGCCCCCACCCCTGTATATTTCAACAGAAATATGGTAACAATAATGTTAATGTATGGTACCATCAAATATTTAAAGATGTAATCCTTATATGGAATTCTGGTGTGTTAAGTGGTCGGTTTTTTTGTAAAAGTGTAAAAGTTTTATATTCTCATTTCTTTCCTATGATAAATCTGAAGCCTTGAGCTCATATAAAGCCTACAGTATTTCATGAAAGTGGGTGGCAAAATCTCATAGACTATGTCTGTGTCTTTAAAAACAATAAAATTTCTTGGGAAATCTTATTTTTAACATGCAACCTAAAAAGCGGTTTAAGTTGTTGAGGCAAGTTGTGATAGTACAATACACAAGTAGAAGCAATAAATATTCTTTTAGTGCATATATTAGCAAAATTACTGTTATAGAGCAGCAAGGTGAGAAAAATAATGCAGGTTAAATTTCTTTCAACAAAGACAACACAAATGGACTCTGCTTACTATTTTGTGAGAGATCAAATATCTCAGACTTTAAGATGAAATGACGAAAGCTCTAAGTGGCATGATGTGTCTCACACTGGTACATCGTATATCAAAGCCTCTATGTGGTTACTTGGTCTACTAGAAATAGCAGTTAAATCTCTCTCAAATATCACCGTAACATTTTATAGAAACTTGGAAAGTGCTTGCTTATGTAGGTACGTTAATTGGAAGCTCTGAGTACTAAATGCCTGTGGGTTTCAGGGATCATCAGGAGAGAATGGACTTCATTTTGGGGCCTTCTACTCGACTGCTTTACAACACACTCCCCCCACCTGTACTGATGTGAGGCCCCCACCAACTGGATCAACCGACTAGTATTCGATCTTAAGTATATCTCAGGATCACCAGCAATATTCAACTTATGCAGGTCTGACTTAGCAAATAGGCAAACAGATATCTACCTCTTTGCAACCACACCTCACCTCTTCAATAAGGTCTCCTAATCCCCAGAAAGTGCATGGCTTAGTTGTTAGAGTGTTTGGTTTTGTTGTGCAGAAGGATGCCGAATGCACTTTTGATGAAGGACAAGAAGGAGAAGCCAAGAAGCCGAATGGACACAATACCAAACAGACATAAAGCCGAATGGACACAATAATAATAATAATAATAATAATAATAATAATAATAATAATAATAATAATAATAATAATGATAACAACAACAACAACAACAACAACAGCAACAAAAACATTCCTACCTACATAGTTTAATGACCAATTCACCAATTTGGCACTTAAGACTGAACGAGATTAAATTCTAATTTTCGTATGTCTTTTCAGCATCTCGTCCATTTGGCTTTGTGTCTGTTCAGTTTCTTGGCAAAAGTGCATTTGGCATCGCATTCATGTACCATTTGTCTCACGATTGTAAAGTCTTGAGTTCAATTCCTGTTGACATATTGTGTCGTTGGGCAAGACACTTTATTTCGCATTGCCCCAGTCCACTCAGCTGGCAAAATTGAGTTATACCTGTAATTCAAAAGGACCAGCCTTGTCATATTCTGTGTCACACTGAATCTCCCTGCAAACTATGTTAAGGGTACATATGTCTGTGGAGTACTCAGTCACTTGCATGTTAATTTCATAAGCAGGTCGTTCTGTTGATTGAATCAACTGGAATCCTTGTCTTCATAACCGGCAGTGTGCCAGTTGTATAACCCCACCAAATCACACTGTGGCATCTGAAAGAAAAGGAAGGATGCATTGGATAATGTAGTTCTTGTGATCCAAACTGATTGGATGGTCATGGCTGGAATGCCTTTTATTATACACCTGGGGCTGTAATGATAATATTGATACATTACACCAGTGTTTCTCAACCTTATTACCCTTGCATAATCCTTAAAATAAATTACATGTCTCAAAGAACCCCTGCACTAAAAAAATTATATTCCATACCTTCCTCATATTTTTTCATCGTAGTTCATGTGGTAAATATATGCATATATATATATATATATCATGAAATTAGCATCAGCTTATCTCACTCTTTCTCACGGAGCCCCTTGGAACCTTTTGTGGAACCTGGTTGAGAAACGCTGCATTACACACATACATACACACACACACATTTATACATAGAATTGTTTTTGGCTATCTTAATCACAAACATATTAAACTTTCAAATAACCTTGTCCAACTTTTCTCATAAAAGGTGGGGTGGCAGTGAAGGTTTAAAAGCGGTGGACAAATTACCATATTTCATGAAATAAAGGTTTTCTTTTTAATAGTTGTAATTCTGAGAAATCAGGACTCTGTAGAAAGATCTATAAAGATGAAAATTCTATTTCGTCTTCATTTTTGAATTTGGGTTGCATGATTCTTGACACAAATCATGTTGTGTCTTGGGAGGGTCATTTGGCCAATAATAATAATAATAACACACACACGCAGGTTCAATTCCACTTCTTTATTAGTAGTAATGATTGTTTAATCAATACATTAAACAAATGATCAATTAGTTAGTTGGTTAGATACTTAACTGCTTGACTAACAATAATGACTTTCCCAAGACACCACTGTCACCGCCACCGTCAACACCACCACCACCACCACCACCACCTCCTCATAATTTAATGTCCGTGTTCTATGTTGATAGGATTTGACATGCCTAAAGACTGCATTGAATAATTTCACTTTTAGACTTCTTAATTCTGGGTTTAGCTTCCATACTTGGAATTTTGCCACTAATTTCACTATAGATTCAACTATGATGACTTTTTCATTAGCATACAGGCATTCCCATGAATAACTAGTTTTAAACTCTACTATGATAACCTGCAAGTCTATAACAAAAAGGAGAGGACTAAGGACTGAACCTTGATGGATTCCTACCTTTGCACTAAATTTATCTCTGAAATCATTGATGATTCTTGGTTTATTTACTGCATTTTCATTCATAGCTTGTAAAGTCTTCACATGTAAAGTCTTCACATGTAAAGTCTTCACATGCCATTTGTCTACACCAAGTTTCCTTGCTGACCTCCAAATTCCTGAGTGAGTTACACCTGCCATGTACAAAGTTGTCTCAATAGATTATTTCATAAAAACTAAGAACTGAATTTAATTGTTTAACTTGTGTAGTAAAGGCATGGCAGCTGTTTAATGCTGTGAAGTGTCTACAAGATTTCTTAATACTCTCTGACCCAGTTGGCCTGGCTGTAAATAAATAATACAAAGCAGGTATCTTACAACTATTATGCCCAGTTGGGTCGCTTTGTTCAAGTCCTACAAGAGATGTGTTATAGCATGGAGAGAGAGAGTGGGGGGAGAGAGAGAGAGAGAGGGAGAGAGAGAGGGGGGGAGAGAGAGAGAGAGAGGGAGAGAGAGAGAGAGAGAGGAGAGAGAGAGAGAGAGAGAGAGAGAGAGAGAGACTCTTCTTAATAAGATATATCCTCTGTCACTGTACCTAATTAGAAACAAGTAATTTAACACCATCACTCTCCTTCTCCACCCCCACCCCCCACTGTTGCCATCATCACTGCTGCCACTGCCGTCACTGCCATCATCAGAGTGACTCAGAATAACTTTTTTGTAAACATATAAACTTCTAATTATTAAAGTGGAAAAATTATCAGAAAAGCCATTTCTATTCATTTTTTCAAATATATAATACTGGACCAAGGATGGTCTATATTCTTATTGCGTATTCTTTTCTCTTTTTTTCCCATCTGTGATTTAATTTTGGATCTTCTATATAAATGAAGATATTTCCTCTGTCTGGCTGTTTTTCTTACTATAAAACGAGAAGTTACATTGTGGAACTGTTATTTTAATGAGTTGTATCTATTTATCAGTTGATGAGATACATCTGCACTGCCAGATGCTTTTAAACCAGTTGTTGAGTATCCCACATATGAGGAATCAATGCTAGATGTGTCAAAACAATTGTCATGATTAATAATAAATTCTCGTATATTCCATCTTCCATCTTTCATTTGCCATATATATATATATATATATATATATATATATATATATATATATATATATATATATTTATATATATATATATATGTATATATCATCATCGTCATCATCGTCGTTTAACGTCCACTTTCCATGCTAGCATGGGTTGGACGATTTGACTGAGGACTGGTGAGACCAGATGGCTACACCAGGCTCCAGTCTGATTTGGCAGAGTTTCTACAGCTGGATGCCCTTCCTAATGCCAACCACTCCAAGAGTGTAGTGGGTGCTTTTAGGTGCCACTCAGGCAGTACTGGCAATGGCCACGTTCAAAATGGTGTATTTTATGTGCCACCTGCCAGTTCGGCGGCACTGGCAACAATCTCGCTTGAATGTCTTTACACATGCCATCCGGCACAAGTGCCAGGAAGGCGATGTTGGGCACAGGTGCCATGACGGTTTTGCTTGCCCCAATAGGTCTTCGCAAGCCGAGTTTCATTTCCAATGAAGGAGACGATGTTGGCATGGGTGCCAGTTGTTGAATTTAATTCGATTTCGATTTCACTTGCCTCAACAGGTCTTCGCAAGTGGAGTTTAGTGTCCAATGAAGGAAGGTACAAATAAGTGGGCTGGCTGAGGCCATAGATTTAGGTCTCACTTGGCTTGCTGGGTCTTCTCACGCACAGCATATTTCCAAAGGTCTCGGTCAGAAGTCATCGTTTCGGTGAGGCCCAATGACATTACACATCCATCGAAGAATACTGGCTTCATTCCTTGTGAGCCTATACATGTCCTCAGCAGTCACGGCCCATGTTTCACTGCCATGAAGCATGGCTGTTTGTACACATGCTTCATACAGTCTGCCTTTTACTCTGAGTGAGAGGCCTCTTGTTACCAGCAGAGGTAAGAGGTCTCTGACCTTTGCCCAGGCTATTTTTATTCTAGCAGCTACACTTTCAGCGCACCCTCCCCCACTACTAACTTGGTCACCTAGATAGCGGAAGCTATCAACTAGGTCTAGTTTTTCTCCCTGGAATGTAGCAGAAGTTGTTTTCTGCACATTTATATATATATTTATATATATCGTCATCATCATCATCATCGTTTAATGTCTGCTTTCCATGCTGGCATGTGTTGGATGGTTTGACTGAGGACTGGCAAGCCAGAGCGCTGTACCAGGCTCCAGTCTGATCTGGCAAAGTTTCTACAGTTGGATGCCCTTCCTAACACCAACCACTCCGATAGTGTAGTGGGTGCTGGGCTTTTTTCAGTTTCTGTTTACCAAATCCACTCACGAGGTTTTGGTCAGCCTGGGGCTATAGTAGAAGTCACTTGTCCAAGGTGCTACATAGCGGGACTGAACCTGGAGCCATGTGCTTCTTACCATGCCTGTGCTTCTATGTATACACACATATTATATATATATATATATATATATATATATATATATATATATATATAATATAAATAATTTATATATATATATGGATATGTACATGCGTATATGTACATACACCTATATGAATATATATATAAGCATATGTGGGCACAGGACAACATGAAACGTGTACAACAAAAAAATATGAAGCATGAGGGCATAGAACATGAATTATTCTTTCGAACAACAGAAGACACAAATGGAAAACAAGACAAACAGCATAAAGAACGACCATTCATCAGTTGTTGGCTGTTTTTCTAGTTTCATATTTTGAACATTTAACAACAATATACACTTTCGATAAAGCAGTTGCTCCTGCAAAGCAAATTATATAAAATTTGGGATTTTGCGGAGGGTCAAAAGAGGTAACACAAATAGGACAGTGAAAACAAACTGGAAGGGCTGCTAAGCCTAAACGAGGTTGTGGTGGCGAATGCGTAAATCAAGCATGGACAGAAGACAAACAAGAACATGTCTTCCTTGTCCCAGCTACAATGGAGAGAACGAAAGAAACATAAGCTAGAAGAAGAAAGATGGCCGATGGTCACGTGCAGGCAACGTGAGCAAGGGAGGAGGGAGGGAGAGAGAATGACAGAGTAACAGGAAAGAATAGTAGGAGAGAATAGTGGGAGAAGAGGAGGTAAAGGAATAAGAGTGAGAAACAGAGAAAAACAAGGAGAATTGAAATGTAAATCTATGAACTCATAAGTATATTATGCCACCTGAAGAAGCTCTTTTGCACTGTGCATTGCATCTGGTGTTATTACATTGTTCCATGTCCACTAAGGAGTAGTGCAACTTGAAGCAGAAACAATTGTTGTGCTAATAAATGCTTCTGTTACACTCCATCTTCTCCATTAATCTTTAAAATACGTGTACCCTGGAATTTCTGGACATAAATCCAACAATGAATGCAAAGTATCACTGATTGATGTCTGAAAGCCATAACTGGTGAATGTGTTCCACAGACACCCTACCTAGGACTTACCCTGAAACAAGGTTTGGATACTGCATTTAATGCCTACATTGTAAACCTTATTTCTTTACCTTTAAATTTGACTTATATATATATACACACACACACAAATGAATAATGACAGACAATGGATTATAATACACCAAGGGGATTTACGACTTGTTGGACACCCTAGAGTATACCGACAACTTACAATTCAACGTAAACGCATGCTTTAGACCAGCCCCTAGTCGCTAAATACTCATACGGTTGGTTTTCTCTGTGTACACAATTGGAATATCCTATTTGATACTTACCAACCATAGGCCGGAACCACAGGTTTATCTAACCCTACTTGGTGCATATCTTTTCAAGTACCTGACTCTATCTGAATCTTTATTTTACTATATACATACATACATATATATCATCATCGTCATCGTTTAATGTCCGCTTTCCATGCTGGCATGGGTTGGACGGTTTGACTGGGGACTGGCAAGCCAGGAGGCGACACCAGGCTCCAATCTGATCTGGCAGTGTTTCTACAGCTGGATGCCCTTCCTAATGCCAACCACTCTGAGAGTGTCGTGGCTGCTTTTTAGAGTTAGTGGTTGGAGTAACCATCTAAGGGATAAGAACATCCATTATTACTACTGGTGTAAATTACCTATGTTAATCCTGGGCATGGGTGTGCAAGCATACTATGCACATAGGATACAAGCTTTACACTGCAAAATGGTATGATTCTGATTTATTAAGCCTTCTTTCTTCATCTTGAAGCCTTGTTCTTTCCTCTTCCCTCTTCTCTTCTTTGATTTGATGTATTTGTATTCACTCTGATGAAGCTCTATGTACTAGATCGGATGTGCTATAAAGGTGATGAATATTATTATTCTCATAATCTTCTTTGGCGGCACCAACTGACATTGGCAGCAGAAACAACTGTAAGTAATGTTCAAGCATTGTATTAAAAAAATATTTAAACGATGGTAGTCACTTTGTTTGTTGATCAAAAGTTTTCTCCATTTTCTGCTTATTTTATATATGTACACACACACACACACACACATATATATGTCTACCATTGGTTTCATGTTAAGAAAAGTAGGAAAACCATTGGTAGCCTTAATTCACAAGTAAAGAAATTATATCCACCAATGCAGTGTTGAGCACTCATTTTCATCATTTGACATTTACGTAAGATATGGAACAGTATATATTAAAAATGGGGAAGGCCGGTTCATGGGATTACCTTAAGTTTCCTGTCCATAAAGGGTTCAGCTTTATGGCGTATTGTTCAATCCCAAAACCAGCCATCCCCATTTTTAATATATACTGCTCCATATCTTAGAGTGTGCTTCTTTCAGATTTATGTTTTTTACAGACAATATATATGTATGTATGTATGTATGATTGGTTTCTTTTGGTTTCCACCTACCAAATCCATTGACTGGGCTTTGGTTGGCCTGGGGCTCTGATAGAAGACACTTGCCCAATGTGTCACATTGTGGGAGTGAGCCTGAAACCCATTGGTTACAAAATGAATATCTAAATCTGCTAGCAGTAACTATGGCTATTAATAGAATGTCATAAGCAGAATTGTCTTTGTGTACCATGAGAAGAGATGAATTATGGAGTTTGGGAGATAGTTTTTCTGTGGAGAAGCAACAAAAAGCATTCTGGTAAGCTCATAATATCTTGGCTTGTTAGAATATTGATGGAAACCTTCATCTCCATTCACAGTGATTCTAGGTTAAATCAATCTTGTAGAAGACTCTTTATAGCAATAGAATGGTCTAAGTCCAGTGATGTAATAATTATTTGTGGTATATTATTATAAGTTAAAGGGTTTTTATTTTGGACATAGATGCTTGTGATGAGATAGAAACTGACAATCCATTGATAGCAAAAGGCATGGTACGACTACAAAAAGTTTGTTATCCTTTATAGATTTCATGTCAGAATAGAAAATTATCATTTGTCTATAAAGGTATTTGTCTTGAATCCATCTGATTCTAAATGAAAATGATACTGACATTTAAGAATGACATGAATTTGTAGCCATAGATATCAAAGATATTAAAAAAAATTTTTTTTGAATCTCAAAGATGAATACTTTAGATATTTTGATTTATTCATTTACAGGTATTTATAAAATTCGGTAAGTTCCTGAAATTTGTTTTTTCTTTTCTTTTCTTATTATACATTTATATTGCAACATCAAGAATTTGTTTAAGGAAGATCAAGCTGAAAGTTCTAGAAAGGCCAGTATTCTAAAAAAAAAAGAGGACTGGAATTTTGGACTAAATTGAATTTATATCTTTGGGTGAGCATATAAATTCTGTGTAAAATTGGAGAATCAATTATTTAAAAATAAATAGAAAAATGTAAATTGCTTTATAAAGTCCATGTAGACATTGCAAGTAATTGCTCGAATTTCTGTCAAGACATGACTAATCAATTGAAGCCTCGTTGTGGTACCAGTTGTGCATTAAACTGTGGACGCTTCAGCTATCGGATCTATTATTTATTTCATCAATAATGTCTGATTCTCACTTTCCATCAAGACCAACGTATGTTTTCTCAACAGGATAGATATTTGGGGTGAGTAAATACTCTTTACGTTAATCTACACCCGTCCCTCGAAATAGAAATATAACCGTCTTTCCCCGCTCATATATCATCTCCATATTGTTTCAATGTTTTCCTTGTATGCCACAAAGTCGAGGATCAGTTTCACACAGCTTACAATGCTGAATCGAACACTGACTTTATGGCCACATTTGGGCTACTTTTTACTGTTAATAGTTTTTTTATTTATTTATTTTCCTCTGCAGTTATTTTATAAACATTTAAATCTGTTTCTCCACCACCCTATTACACCTTGCTGTCCCTATATATATATATATATATATATATATCACGCACGCATATATATTATTGCTTAATTTTCAATTCCATGGAAAAACTACCGTTTTTTTTTTTTTACCATTCATTATTATTGTTATTATTATTGTAAACATCGTTGCTTATTATTATTGTTATTATATATATATATATATATATATATATATATATATATATATATATATATAAAGGACAAAAACCCTTGAGTTTTTTTTTCTCGTGATATTTTCTAAAATCATTAAAAAAAATATCCGAACAGTAAACGTTATGGTATACTGTGGGCTTATTAAATTAGTGTCATTCAGAACCATCCGTAAAATTTGGCTTTAATCACACCAATAGTAATAATTGGTTTTAAGTTGTGGTACACGGTTAGCAAACTAGAGTACATCGACTTAAGTATTTTACCGGTACTTTATATTATCGATCTCGAGGGGTATGAACAGTAAAGTTGATTTTGGTGGAACGTAAAGAACTGGAACAAATACCTCGGAAGTTTTCTATATTCTATCGATTCCGTAAACCTAGCGACTTAATAATATTAATAATCCTTTCTACTATAGGCACATGGCCTGAAATTTGTGGAGAGGGAGTTTGTAGATGTAATCGTCCCCAGTGTTCAACTCGTTTTTAAGTTTCTCCTTATTTTATCGATCCTAAAAGAATGAAAGGCCAAGTCGAACCCGGCGGAATTTGGGCATCTGTGAGATACAAGGGTTCCGAAATATTGACTTAACGATACAATAAAAATGAACATATTTAGTCTATTGTTTTATAATTATTTCGGTCAATGAACAAATATAATAAATAGAGAATATTGTCGGGTCCCTTGTACCGTTAAGTCAATATTTCGAGACCCTTGTATCCCACTAGTACCGGAATTTATTCAGAACGAAAAGAGCCGGAATAAATGCCGCTAAGCATATCACCCGGCGCGCTAACGATTCTGCCAGCTCGCCACCTTTACAATAATAACCAGAACAACAACAACAAGAATAATAATAATTTTTACAGGAAGCACAAGGCCTCAAATTTGAGGGAAGGGATTAAGTCGATTATATCGACCCCAGTGCGTAGCTTGTACTTATTTACTCGACCCCGAAAGGATGAAAGGAAAAGTCAACCTCGGCGGAACTTGAACTCGGAACGTAAGGATGGACTAATAATAATAATAATAATAATAATAAAAGAAAAGGCTGTAGCAATTTTCCTTGGTTAATATTTTGAAGTTTTTTTTTTATTAAATTATATGAAATTATCCAATCTATAAACGTCAAGCCTCACACGCGCACACACACACATATATATATATATAGGCATAACTATAGGGTTCTCCGTACATCTCTGTTTATAAATAAATCACACCTGATTTGATTGACGTTAGGGTTAGGGTGTGATTTATTCATAAACAGCTAGAAGAAAACGGATAATACTGGTAAGTCGTTCAGTTATTTCCCTTGAATATTTTTTTAAATTTTTTTTATCCCCCTAAACTTGAAGATTACCTATATATATATATATATATATATATATATATATATATATAATGTGTGTTTGTGTCCTTTAAATGACAGTTGGTGAACTGTTTAAATGGCTATTATAATTGTACAAGGAAATATCAACATCATTATTAATTTTTTCTTTGCTTTTATAAAGGACGAAGCTGTTTGTCCTCGAGAAAGAGAGAGAGAGAGAGAAAAAAAATTAATCAATACTCTAGCACTAATTACCATTGTTTCCATGATGATAGAGAAACGTCAGATAAAAAAATACATCCAAAAGTACAGTCGTTGTTTTACTCTAGGTCAGACTAAATTGAGCAACTCTTTAGGATCTTTGAGACGTTTTCAAGACGTTTCAGCCGTGACCAACCCCTATTTCTCCCTCCAAGTTTGCTTCCCAACTATGTGATCATGGGTTCGGTCCCTCTGCGTGACACCTTAGGCAAGTTTCTTGCACTGTATAGCTCTTGTTAAATCAAGGCCTTGTAGGAGAATCTGATAGACGAATACCGAAAGAAACCTGTCGTCTCTCTCTCTCTCTCTCTCTCTCTCTCTCTCTCTCTCTCTATATATATATATATATATATATATATATATATATATATATATATATATATATATATAGATAGATAGATATGTGTGTGTGTATGTATGTCCATACCACTTGTCAACCGTTGTTGATTTGTTTACGTCCTCCGTAACTTAGCAGTTTGGTAACAGAAACTGATAGAATAAACATCATGGTTAAAAAAAAAAGTAGTGGATCGATTTATTCGACTAAAATCTTCAAGGCGTTGCCCCAGCATGGTCGCAGTCCAAAGACTGAAACGAAGTAAAAATTAATATATATGTGTGTTTTTATATATATATATATATGATGGTCGTCTGTTATATAAACAGGTGCGTATTTGACAAATCCACCAAATTAATTCATTATGAAAATAATTTATAAAAACAATTTTGTGGATATTATTAATAAAAATTATTTTAGAACAGCCTTCACGCTACCCTCTAAAATAATTTTGGTGCTAAGACCGTTTCTAAAAATATTTCTCAATGTGGGTGTGAAGACGAAGCAGTATTACAAAAAGTAGAAATGTTTTGGTGAAAAACGAAAATATATCCGCGCCAAATTTTCTTGCCAACCCAAAACACTGGCCGCATTATGGCGGCTGATCGCGTGGCTGAGGTATTACAAAAACCAAGTACTCTGGCGACGAGTAACGAGTAGTGACATCTTAAGATTGGTGCTGTGAGTGGCTGCACCCACGGGGTCTTGGGAAATATAATTTCAGATAATCTTGCTCAATATGTTCGTCTTATCAAAACGTCCTTGAACTTTGGTGTAAAAATGAAAGCGGCATAAACTAGTGAATTACAGGGAATAAATTTAATACGTTACATAATAATAATAGTTACAAATTTTGCCGCAAGGGCAGCACTTTTGGGGGAGGGGACGAGTCTATTACATCCAACTAGTACTTATTGTAACTTTCTTTCGTTTTCACCTGCATAAGCGTCAAAATTCGATCATATGGGATCATATGTTCGTTAATTTCCGAAATTTTTTTTTATTTATTTACTTTTGTTTTCATGACGTGTGGAAGGCGACATTTGCTTTGAAGTGAGATTAGAAAGTGAAAGATGTATGTACGTGTATATGAAAGATAGGTGTACGTGTGTATATCGGTGTGTGTGTGTGAGAGAGAGAGAGAGAGAGCGTGCGCACACGCGCTGTTCAGCTCGATGTATTTGTAGTCAGTCATACACAAACACGCGCATACACCCATAATCTTAAATATACACGTATATACATAAATACATATGCATGCATCTTTTTTTATGTGTGTGAGAGAGAGAGTGAATGAAGGTGTGTGTTCTCGTATGTATTTTTTTGCCTGTATGTGTAAGTGACTAAGGTTCGTTCTTACTGGCTTCATTTGTTTTTCAAAAGGTCAGAAGTTTAAACTCTTCAGTATCATAAATTTCCCAGAGCTTACTAAAACTGTTTGACATTTTATCTGTACCTGCTTAATCTAGAGTGTAGGATTCACATATACATAAACACATACATACTAGCAGGCCGGCGAGCTGAGAATGGATGTGGGCCCAAAGTGGGATTACATGGAAAACAAAATAGAACCAGCAATGACTCTGGTAAAAAGGAAAGCAAACTAGTCTGCAAGTTCTATGTAAAGGGTACCTGCTGGCATAGTGACATTGGGACAGGCTGCAGATTTGCTGATCCCAGATCTCATGTGAATGGTACTTATTCCACTCGCTCGAAGACCAGGAAGAACAGCCTCCAATGAGACACACAGTCAGGTCACCACCATGAAAGTGTGTGTATGGTGCATGCACTGCTCCTACGAGGAAACAAACTGTCGATGCAGTGCAGATAGCAGCTGCTGGACAGCAGAAGATGGTAAGGCAGCTGACCTGGCTTCATCAGACATCCAGTGTGAGGGACACATACCAGTATTCATGACCACCTCAAACAACAAAGGATCCATGGTGGCCACCTCTGACACTTTTGCATGTGTCAGACCAGTGGCCACTACCGACACCCTACATGTCACATCAATATTCTTGCTGTATGTCAGGGGCTTCGTAACAATCCCAACAACGCAAAACAAAGTACTTAAAAGATTTAGTGACATGTAATCAAGAAATATGCGTGTCACTAACCAGAAACTATGCTGGTCCTATGGAGGACCATCTGAACTACTGCTCTTAGCTGTGGTCACTTTATAGTGTCGGATTAATAATGGAACTAGAGGCAGTTCAGTGATGTTACACAAGGAAGATTGCATCAGTGGAAGAGCTGAGCTACTGGGAGAGAGTGAAAAAGTTACAACTCTACTCCCTGGAGCAAAGACAGGAGAAGTATACAATTATATTTGTGTGGAAGATACGGGAGGGGCTGGCAACTAACTTTGGAATCAAGAGCTATATCAGACCCCAAATAGGACGTCACTGCACTGTTCCACATGTCCCAGCTGTCCCATGAGGATCATGTACTGTAATAGCTTGGGATTCAAGGGCCAACAGCTATTTAAGACCTTAGCAAAACACCTCAGGGATCTCCATGGAGTGGGGGTAGATGTTTTCAAGAAATAACTTGACCTCTTACTATTCAAGATCCCAGATGAACCAATATCAAAGCAAGAAACTAAAAAGAGGGCAGCAGTGTCGAACTCCCTCCTTCATCAAAAGCCAATCACATAGGATTGGCCATTTAAGAGGTGTACATGTGTGTTTGTGTGCTGAATATAGTGTGCACACATACACACACAATCTTTCATATACATGTACATTTCGTATACTCATACATATATCTTTCACTTTCTGCTCTTACTTCAAAGCAAATGTCGCCTTCCATACATCATGAAAACAAAAGTAAATAAATAAAAATTTTTTATGGAAATTAACAAACAACCAGCTAATCCATTTGATGTTTATGTGGGGGAAAACGAAGGAATGCCCTTATGACATTCTAACAACAATAAAGGCGGTGAGCTGGCAGAGTCATTAGCAAGTTAGACAAAATGCTTAGCAGCATTTCTTTTGACTCTTTATGTTCTGAGTTCAAATTCCGCCAAGGTCACCTATGCCTTTCATCCACTTTTAATCAGTAAAATAAGGTACCAGTAATCAACTAACTCTCTACCTCCATAATTGCTGGCCATGTGCCTTCATTTAAAACTAATTATTATTATTATTAAATTATACATAAGGCCAACAATTTTGGAGTAGGTGGTGGGTTTAATTGATTACAGAGATCTTGGTATCCCTTTCATTACCAACCTGGCTGAAACCGCTTCTGGCTCTGAGTACAAATGAAAGAAACACAGAGCATCTCAACAGAAATATGGTAGCAAAAGGGTTAAAGACAGTCAGTCAAATGTGTCATCAATTTGCATAAGATTTGGCTGTTATTTCTAACAAGCCAATCTGCAAATTAACCTTTTTGATACCAACCCTGCTGAAACTGCCTCTGATTCTGTAGTACAAATGTCTTGTTTTCAATAGTTCTAAATTAAAATCTTCCACCAAACCTTTGTCACAATTTATGTTCCTAACAACAGCTTAATTATAACTAAGTTATTTTACCAAATTCTTTGTTATATTTAAAATTAATTGAAAGAAACACAGAACATCTCAAAATAAATACAGTAACAAAAGGGTTAATATATTCACTCTGGTCAGTTGAAAGGCAAAGTTGACCATGGCAGAATATGAACTCAGAACGTGAAGAGCCAGAAGTACCACAAGGCCTTTTTTTCTGGTGCTCAAACAATTCTGCCAATTTTTCATCATTGTCATTTAACATCTGTTTTCCATGCTGGCATGGGTTGGCTGGCTTGACAGGAGCTGGCAAGGCTGAAGAGCTACACCAGGCTACAATTGTCTGCCTTGACTCTGGCACAAGTGCTTCTATATGTTGCACGTGCACATGTGCTTCTTTATATGGCACCTACACAAGTGCTTCTTATGTGGAACCTGTACAAGTGCTCCCTGCATGGCACCGGTATCAGTGCTTCTTATGTAGTACTGGCACGATTGCATTCTATGTGGAATCAGTATGGGTGCTTTTTACGTGACACTAGCACAGGTGCTTTTTACATGGCATCACCACAGGTGCCTATTATGTGACACTGGCACAGGTGCTTGATTTAGGCACAAAGCCATAATTTTGAAGTGAAGAGTTAGTCGATTATATCAATCCAATTCTTCTGTAGTTATTTTATTTTGTCAACCCTGGAAAGATTTAAAGCAAAGTTGGTCTCTGTGGGTTTTGAACTCAGAATGTAAAGAGCCGGAACAAATGCTGCAAAGTAATTTTTCCAATGTTTTAAGGATTCTGTCAGCTCAAATTTCCTGATTCTCCCGAAAGCCAGGTTATTTGGCACAGCAAGGAATATAAAATTGCAGGATGCAGTTTGATATCTAAGCAATCCAAAAAGAATGATAATAATAATAATAATCATTATCATCATCATCATCGTTTAACGTCTGCTTTCCATGCTAGCATGGGTTGGACGATTTGACTGAGGACTGGTGAAACCGGATGGCAACACCAGGCTCCAATCTAATTTGGCAGAGTTTCTACAGCTGGATGCCCTTCCTAACGCCAACCACTCAGAGAGTGTAGTGGGTGCTTTTACGTGTCACCCGCACGAAAGCCAGTCAGGCGGTACTGGCAACGGCCACGCTCGAAATGGTGTCTTTTATGTGCCACCCGCACAAAAGCCAGTCCAGGGGCACTGGCAACGATCTCGCTCGAAAACCTTACCATGGCCAGTCAGGCGACACTGGCAACGGTCACGCTCAAAATGGTGCATCTTATGTGCCACCCGCACAAGAGCCAGTCCGGGGGCCCTGGCAACGATCTCACTTGGCTTGCTGGGTCTTCTCACGCACAGCACATATATATCGTCGTCTTCGTTTAACGTCCGCTTTCCATGCTAGCATGGGTTGGACGATTTGACTGAGGACTGGTGAAACCAGATGGCTACACCAGGCTCCAATCTGATTTGGCAGTGTTTCCACAGCTGGATGCCCTTCCTAACGCCAACCACTCAAAGAGTGTAGTGGGTGCTTTTACGTGTCACCTGCACGAAGGCCAGTCAGGCGGTACTGGCAACGGCCACACTCATCTCGCTCGAGAAACCTCATGTGTCACCCGCACAAGAGCCAGTCCAGAGGCACCAACAACGATCTCGCTCAAAAATCCTACAACCCCACACAAGAGCCAGTTCAGGGGCACCGGCAACGATCTCGCTCGAAGAAATTTCATGTGTCACCAGCACAAGAGCCAGTCCAGGGGCACCGGCAACGATCCCGCTCGAAAGATTTCACATGTCGCCCGCACATGAGCCAGTCCAGGGGCACTGGCAGCGATCCCGTCCCGCTCAAAACATTTCATGTGTCACCCGCACATGAGCCAGTCTGGGGGCACTGGCAAACGATCCCGCTCGAAACATTTCATGTGTCACCCGCACAAGAGCCAGTCCAGGGGCACTGGCAACGATCCCGCTCGAAAGATTTCATGTGTCACCTGCACAAGAGCCAGCCCAGGGGCACCGGCAACGATTAATTGTGGTAATAATAATGGTTTCAAATTTTGCTACAAGGAAGGGCAGCAATTTTGGGGCATTAGTCTATTACATTGACTCCCAGTGTTCAACTGGTACTTATTTTATCGACCCCGAAAAGATGAAAGTTAAAGTCGACTTCAGCGGAATTTAATAATAATAATTCTTTCTACTAAAGGCTCAGGACCTGAAATTTTTGGATTTAAGTGGTTTGTCAATTCTGTCAACCCCTGTGCTCAACTGATACTTATTTCATCAATTCCAAAGCAGAATGAAAGACAAAGTCAGCCTCAGAGGAATTTGAATTTGGAATGTAAAAGTGGATGAAATTCCACTCAGCATTTTGTCTAACTCATTAATGACTCTGTCAGCTTGTAGCTTCTCAATTAATGTATATCTTGGTTCAGCAAATTAATGTTAAGTTATCTGTTTGTGTTACCATAACATTAATATTAGTAATATTAGTTTTCACCTCTTGTCACAGTAGACTGTAATAGAAATCCATGAGGAATCTGTCTTGTAGGTATTACAGTATTTGGTGGTCGTAAATAACAACAGTTAAATATATAGGTGTGGCTGTGTGTTAAGAAGCTTGCTTCCCAGCTGAAGAATTTTGGGTTCAGTCCCTACTACATGGCACTTTGGGCAAGTGTCTTCTACTATATCCTTGAACCCATCAAAGCCTTGAGTGAATTTGATACACGGAAACTGAATGAAGCCTGTCACATATATGTGTGTGTGTATCTGTGTTTGTTCCCCTACCACTCTTTGCTTCCCTGAAACTTAGTGGTTTGGCCCAAGGGACTGATAAATTAAGTACCAGATTTCAAAAACTTATGTAAATTTGACTTAAAAGTTCTTCAAAGTGATGAAGTGTGCAGATAATCAAATGTAAATTGGTTCTCACAACCTCTTTCTATTGGTTAGTAAAAATATAATGTGTCAAAATAAATACGTCATATGTAATGTGGAGAATTCTGAAAAGTACCTCACTATCAAAAATGATTTAACTCGGTTCCTGTGTCTCATGTGCATAGTACCAAGATTACTCAGTTCCTGAAGAGTAATGGTTAATGGCTCAGAAGTCCATCTAGCATTGTGAAATTTCATTTGCCTAAGGATTCCACTAGTTTCATCATTCACCAATATTACGCCTATTGCTATGCCTACTTGAAGTGATATTGTGAATGGTTCCAAATTCAAAGGTCATAGTAACCGAAAAATGAAAATCATAAAAGACACCTTATCATGTCAATATTGGTACACTTATTAATACTTTTATGCTACCTGTCATTGACGAAACAATATTTGCCGAATTGCAGCATTCCTGGTTTTAGTAAGGTCAGTACAAAACATGCCTAGTATCAGTTGCCATTGGCTGTGAAAGATTATCTTTATGTTACTATTCAAGTCTTGGAACAATGACATCAGTATACAAGACTCTTATACTGTATATGTTTTCAGTGGGCGTCAAGTCAAATTATCTGACAGAATAACTGACTGGATCTACCTACACATATTTAAATAACATCATTCTATGTTGGTATATCTAAGGAAGATTATGACAGACATTTAAAAGCATTTCTGTCATGTGCTAAACATCTAAAAATATCACTTTATTTATCAAAAATGGGGGGTTTTTTCCCCACAAAAAACGCATGAGATTCTATGGGTAAATAGTTATACTTTCATGATACAAAAGAACTCCTGACCCTCCTGGTAGACTGTTGCCACTTAAATTCATTGGGTTGGTTGTCTTTTACTACAAATTACTTTTTCCTGATAAAGTGAAATAGTGAAATGTACCATTTTACCAATTTTTGAAGAACCTGTTATCACCTTCAGAAATATTAAAGTCAATATAGAACAAGTTTGTTTTTCATGCTATCAACATCTCTGTGCCATTTACTTTTGAGAGTGATGTCACCAACATAGTTCTAACTGCAACACAAACAGGGCACCCCATTGCCTTTTGCTCTTGAACAATTCACTCCAACAGTGAATTGTTTGAATATTCTTATTGAGAAAGAATCCATTGCAATTATTGAGGTTTTCTGTTCTTAATTGTGACACATTCTTCATGACAGACTGACAAAGTGTCAGAGTAATTTTTTTGAGAAATCCTTTCATTGCAAGATAAAAGAATGACAAAAAAATCACATTGGTGAATCAGCCATTCTGTATATAATTTTGACATTTTTATCAATGTTTAAAGTGGAAGGTGTGTATTTATGTCTTATCTGCAGTATACTTCTCTGTTTGACCCAGATTATAAATTTCTTTAATGTATTCACGTTAAAGTATGTCACCTTGGTGTGAGAAAACTTGTATTACGTAAAGGAAAAATAATCTTACATTTTTATTTCTGAATATTTTGTAAAGTCTGTTATGGCTGTTTGATAGACTCCAAACCAAAACCTATTTCTCACAGTTCTCTGGGTCAATTCCTCATGAAGGCTATTCAGACTGTAAAATATATTTTATGGGGTTTCCTTCAAAGATTGAAACTACCTCAAGTTGATTACCTTTTAATGGCTGATGAATATCACCTTCTTGTATCTACTTGTGTAGATATCCTCTCTTAACCTTTTTGCTATCTGATTCCAAATGAAATACCTTGTCTTTTAATTAATTTTGAAAAAATGGATTAAGTGAAAAAAATTGTCACTATTAAGCTGGTGTTTGGAACATAAATGAACAGAATATTTTGATGGAAAGTTTTAATTTAAATCATAAACCAGGGGTGGTCTCAGGCAGGTTGGTATGAAAAGAGTTGTTGTTTGATGTTTTAAAGAGCAAATTTTCTTTAGTTGGAACTCCTGGCACTATCCACAATGGTAGAACTTATGTTTACAGATGTGATAAATTTCCTAAAACAAGGAATTGTGCCAAGAGGATTCCTGTAGGAAATGGACAGTGCCAGAGAACAAATCAGACAGTACACAAATCAGAACTATTAACTCTGAAATCATAGAATTTTCTAGAAGCTTATTGGGAAGGCCTTTGTTTTGGAGTACTTCACCCAATTTGATCTCTTTCAACTGTTGCCAATATAAGACTATTGATTGCCCCACCTTCTTTTAATTCACCTGTCTCCAGTTGATGTCTCCTGATCTTGTCTAATTTCTCCTGATGCTCTAAGATATAAAAAATGTAAACCCATACGAAAGTGTTCCTTTGGTAGTCTAAAACCAGACCACTTGATTGTAGTTACAAGTTTTAGTTTTTTGTTTGGGATATTAATGGAGTTGGTAGAAACTATTTCACTTTATTCGTTGCAATTCCTGACATTTCCAGGTGAAACTAAAGCTAGCAAGGTTGCACTTATCAGATCCTAATCTCAATAGCATTCTTGGTTCTCATTCTTTGTTTCACATTAATACTATTTCTCAGGAGGGAGATTCTTTCAGTGGTAGAATTATTGAAATAATTTCAACGTATCCTGCTGTATCTTTTAACAAACTTTGCTGTTCAAAGAGAATGACCAAGCCATTGGAAAGACTCAGTCCTTCTGTCACCTTATTTTTTATTGAGATACAATAGACTTAGATGTGGCTGTGTGGTTGAGAAGTTGGCTTCCCAATCACATGGTTTTTGGTTCATTCCCATTGTGTAGCATCTTGGGTAAATGTCTTCTATAGCCTTGTGATTGGATTTGGTAGATGGAAACTGAAAGAAGCCCTTGTTTTAGTAATTTTAAATGTTTATTGTTCTTAGGTATATATGTTGATTTAAACTCCATGTATATTTGTTTGTTCTATAATTCAAGTAATTTAAGTCGTTGTCAGGTAATGGACAAAATGGCTGTTTAATTAATAATGGATTATTTAGTCTTTTTGTAGTTAGGACATTATAATAGTTATAATTTGTTTTAGGTAGTTTGTTTGCTTTGTCTTTATTGTTTTATATATTTTTAGATATAATTTTTAATTTAATTCCATTTTAATTAAAAGCAATTATTTGGTTAATTTATTTTATAATATTGAACATATTTTATAGATATTGATCTGTGCTTGTTTTCTTCTTGTACATTGTTCAAGGACATTGGCTATGGGATATATTGCTCTGCTAGTTTTTATTGGGCTTGTCTTTGGTGTGGTTTCATGTTTGTTGTGATTTTTTTTATTTTATGAATTGGTGCCACATATTTTTTGTAGACGTTGACAACATCGTGTATGATAGCATTGGGAAATTTAAAAGAAAACACAGAACAAAATATTGTTAAAAAAAAAAGCCAAGATTATCTATGACTAGTGAGTCAAGGTTTGGACGTCTAAGAAGCCGCAGCTGTTATGTAACAATTTCTACAATAAACTTCTGAACATATTTATGATCAAACAGATAAAGAGTTGTTGCACTTGAAGGATATAAATCAACTGTACATATGTATCTCTTTTTGTGTTAATAAATTAACAGTATAAGGCACCGAACTAGATGAAATGTTAGCATGCTGGGTGAAATGCTTAGCGGTATTTAATCTGTCTTTATGTTCTGAGTTCAAATTCTGCTGAGGTCAATAAATTAAGAACCAGTTGCATATGGGGGTCGACTGGCCCCCTCCCCCAAAATTTCAGGATATGCCTAGAGTAGAAAAGAATAAATTAAGTTTCCACAAGACTGTCATATTGCTATGTTCCTTGAATTGTTGGTGAAGTCTGTATTTCCGGTCAGTCATTTTTCTTTGTATCTTGATACCAAGATATCTCTTTTTGTGGTAACAAGCGAACAGTTTCCACAATGTTTGTGATATATGACATAGATATAGAAACAATGTATTTTGTACTCTGTGTTTGTTGTATAGTGTTTATATTTTAAGTTCTTGGTTTGCTGTTCCTTGGGTTGGTATTATCACGCTGATTGTAGGTGGTTGATTAGTTTTTTTTCCTTAATATGTTTAGTTCACTTGTTTCTTTGTACTATGATCTTGGTATTCTTTTTGGGAGTAAGTTCTTTGTTTTATAGGTACTGTTTTGTAAATATAAGTTAATACTAATTAATTTGATGTTATTGCTAGTAGCAACAAGCAGGTGTTGGCACAACGAACATACTATACTATTTCATTCCTGCTGATTACTATTGATTCCCAGGCAGTGTTTGTTTTTAATGGTCAACATAACCAGATTGAGTGGTACTGCTTTGGTGTGGAAACCATAGTGATATCTTTTTGGCAGCTGATGATGATGATGAGAATACATATTTGTTATGCTTGTTTGTTGATTTTTATAACTTAGTCTTGTTATGAGTTGTCCTTCATTCTAGTAAAATGGAAAGAGTTTGTGGAGATTACTTACATTGACATTGGTTGTTTTTCTTAGTAGATAGTCTTATTAAGCTTTCACTGCCATTCATGAATCAACTGCTTGATTGCTCGCTTTTCTTCTAAGCCCATCTAGCTGTGTAGTGCATAAACTTAGTTTGCACAAGGTCTATGCCCAGCATCCAATTAGTTTGCACAAGGTCTGTACCCAGCGTCCATTTTGCACACCCGTTATGCACCTCCCACCACCATTTTAATTCGTATATTAACATTTTCACCTGGTGACTTGTACTTCTGTGCTATGTGTGAGTACTTATTTTGATTATACTCTTATATCCTCATGCAGGCACCCAGATGAGTGTCATATACTGTTAAAGGTATCTCATATTTAAATTTTTAGACATATAATACTTAAACTGTCCTATGTAACCAGCCTATTCCTCTCTTTCAGGTCAACCTACATTCCCTATTCTCATACCCACTTCATCTCTTGTTGGCTCTTGCTCTGGATATTGGACAAAATGGGGGGAAACTGTAACCCATTGTATTTCACTGAGTAAAATATGTACCAAAGCTCTGTGCTAGCTGGTAAGCATTTGCACAGATTTTTTCAGGTGATGACAAATTTCAACAACTGCTTTCCCACCACCACTCCCAAGTACTCAATCTGAGGGCTGCTACCATCAATGTTGGCACAATGAAAGGAAGGAGTAGGGAGATTATTGAAATGTTGGAGCAATGCCATATTGATGTGTCTGATGTGCAAGAAGTAAGATGGAGGGAAGCCTCAGCTAGATTCCTCATGAGTAAGAGACAGAGATTCAAATTCTTATGGGTTGGCAGGGGGAATAGAGTAGGTGGCGTAGGTATACTGTTAGCAGAAGTGGGTAGATAAGGTAATTGAGGTAGTCAGAGTATGTGATAGGTAATTAAGATAAAACTTATAGATAAATTAACAGTTACATTTATCTCTGTCTATGCTCCTCAGTCTGGGCTGGCTGATGAGCAGATGGACCGATTCTATGAGGTCCTTTTGCAGACTACCTCAATGACAAGTGACAAAGACTTTGTTATTATGGCCGATGACTTCAATAGACATGTTGAACAGCATCCCCATGGATTCCAGGGAGTGCATGAAGGCTATGGTTTTGGACCTAGAAATGAGGAGGGAACAAGACTGCTGGAGTTCTGTGATGCAAATGATTTTATGATCTGCAGCACTAACTTCAAAAAACCTGCCAGCCACTTAATCACTTATCAGTCTAGTGGGCACATAAACCAGATTGACTACCTCCTCACCAGGCAATGAGATAGATGAATGTTTAAAAATACAAAGTCTTTCCAAGTGAAGCGTGTAGAACCCAACATAAGTTACGAGTTAGTGACTTCAGAATTAGAGCTAGAAAGACTAGGAGAAATGAACCAAATCTGGAAAAGAAGACTATGGAAGCTCAAAGACCTAGCAAACAGACAAAAATTTAGAGATTTCCTTATGGAAGCTTCTGACGAAAGAGAGGAAGTGTTGGGGACACATAGCTTAGAGGACAACTGGACGTTCTTGATGGATGAAATCAGTGGTTGGTGCAGAGTCCCAGCTAGACCAAAGGAGATGTGGTGGAGCAAGGGGGTTGACAGTGTTTTGAAAGCAAAGAGACAGTCCTGGAAAATGATGGAAGCAGAGAATTATATCAGGTAGCTAGGCGTCAGGTTTACATAGCAAAAGGAATAGCTGAAGGTAAGAGATTTGCAAATGTCCTACAACATGGGGATCAGAGGCATGAGGTGTTCAAGATTGCAAAGCAGTGTATCAGAGAAAATAGAGATGTGGTAGGTAAGAAATGTGTGCAAATGGATCATGGTATGCTTGCATTTAGTGACTCAGAGAAGGAAAATGCATGGAAGTATCACTATGAAAGGTTACTAAATGTGAGAAGTGAATGGGAGAAGGAGAGTTTACCAAATATTGAACCAATTGAGGGACCAGCAATCACAGTTGAAAGCAGCATAATAGATAAGACAATGAAGGACATGAGGACAGGGAAAGGCCCCTGGGCCATCAGGAATCGCTGCTGAGATGATTAAAATTTCCAGTAGTGTAGGATACAGCTTAGTCACCCATATAGTTAATCAAGTTATTCAGGAAGGCACCATCCCCAATGACTGGTGTAGTAGCATTATAGTTAGCTGCTATAAGGGTAAAGGTGATGCTTTAGATAGAAACAACTACAGAGGTATCAAACTGCTAGACCAAGTCATGAAAGTTACCAAGAGGGTTATAGCTCAATTGATTAGAAATAGAATTAAACTAGATGAGATGCAGTTTGGTTTTGTGCCTAGGAAGTGTACTACAGATGCCATCTTCCTAGTGAGACAGCTGCAGGAAAAGTACTTGGCCAAAAGTAAGCCATTGTACTTAGCCTTCATTGACCTGGAGAAAGTTTTTGACAGAGTTCCCTGCTCTGTTATATGGTGGTCTCTAAGGAGGTTAGGAGTAGAGAAGTGGCTTGTTAGAGCTGTCCAAGCTATGTACAGTGGTACAGTAGCAGATGTGCAGGAACAATAAGCACTAAGGGCACACGGGAACTAGATTCCCTCAAATGCCCAGGAGGCTCTCTTGAGGATGTAGATAGTTTCTGTTACCTAGGTGACCAAATTAGCAATGGTGGAGGATGCTCTGAAAGTATTGTTTCTAGAATAAGAATAGGGTGGAGGAAGTTCAGAGAGCTATTACCTCTGTTGGCAACAAAAGTCTTCTCTCTCAGAATGAAGGGTAGACTATATGATGCTTGTGTACGAACTGCTATACTCCATGGTGGTGAGACATGGGCGGCTCTGAGTGCAGAAGACATGCGTAGACTGGAGAGAAATGAAGGTAGGTATGCCCTGTTGGACGTGCAACATCAGTGTGCATGGACAGCAAAGTGCAAATGTATTGAGAGAAAAGTTGGGCATAAGAGGAATCAAATGTAGCATGCAAGAGAGAAGACTATGTTGGTTTGGACTTGTGATGCGTGTGAATGAGGACAGCTGCATAAAGAAGTGCTGATCACCCGTGGAAGAAGGAAACCTAGGAAAACATGGGACGAAGTGGTGAGGACTGATCTCAGGATGTTGGTCCTCATGGAGAAAATGACAATGGATCAAGATGTCTGGTGATATGAGGTTCTTGAGAAGACCTGCCCGCGTCAGCGAAACTGAGTTCTAGAAGCACTGTGTGTACCACCCACACTTAACAAGAAAACTTCCCATACACCCTACCACAACAAACCAAACTACATCTCTTCTCTTCCTCACATTTCCACTTCATGCACTATGCTTACTTTCCACTCCTCTACCCTGTCCTCTTGGTCCTGTCTCACTGTATCATTGCTATCTGCTACTCCCCTCCACCCAACCTGTGCGTTCCACCCACACACCCTGTCTCACTGTATCATTACTATCTGCTCCCCCCCCCCCCGACCTGTGTATTCTACCCACATGTACCAAGAAAACTTCTCGCACACCCTACCCCAGCAATCCAATCTACATCTCTACATCTTTTTTCTTCCTCACATCTCCTTCATACACTGTGCCTACCTCTCACTCCTCAATCCTGTCCTTACGGCGGTCTCTCTGTATCATTGCTATCCAGTACCCCCCATACCCAGGTTTTTGCCACTCACTCCCTCCCACTCTCTGATCATGCTTCTTTTGTGGAGCACTAACAGCACCGTCCAAGCATGATCATTGCCAGAGCAGCTGTCTGGCTTCCGTGCTAGTGGCATGTAAATAGCACCATTTGAGCGTGGTCGTTACCAGTGTCACCTACTGGCACGTTAGAAAATCATTCAAGCGAGGTCGTTGCTAGTGCCGCTGGACTGGCTCATGTGCAGGTGACATGTATAAAAACACCATGTTGAGCGTGGCCGTTGCCAGTACCGTGTGACTGGCCCTTGTGCCGGTGGTATGTAAAAGCACCCACCACACTTTCAGAATGGTTGGCGTTAGGAAGGGCATCCAGCTGTAGAAACTCTGCCAGATCAGATTGGAGCCTGGTGCAGCCATCCGGTTCACCAGTCCTCAGTCGAATCGTCCAACCCATGCTAGCATGGAAAGCGGACGTTAAACGATGACAATGATTATATTATGACCTTTGAACCTCAAGGTGATGCACTGGCACTTGCCACCATCTATATATCTCTCTTCCTTTACTCAACCATCCCATTTATATTTTGATCCCTGTCCCTTGTGAGCATGCCCACTTTGCCACTATCCCTATCCTGCTGTCTCCCACTCACTCTCAGGTTGGGTAACCATGTATCTCCTTTCAGCAGCACACCTGTTTCTATCTTCATTCTTGATCTCTCCCCCCCCCCTCTCTTTCTCCCCCTCTCTCTCTTTCTCCCCCTCTCTCTCTTTCTCCCCCTCTCTCTCTTTCTCCCCCTCTCTCTCTTTCTCCCCTCTCTCTCTTTCTCCCCTCTCTCTCTTTCTCCCCCCTCTCTCTCTTTCTCCCCCCTCTCTCTCTTTCTCCCCCCTCTCTCTCTCACTCCAGCTGGGTAACCTTGTACCTCCTCAACTGCAAGACACCTGTGTTTCTGTCTCTCTCTCTCACTATAACCTTTCATCATCTGGCACAAGATCATCTCTTTGAAAAGATTTTCTTTTGTCTTGCATGTACTTGGTGACCCTGTCAGTGCAGATGCACTTAAAAAGCATCCAGTCCACACTGTAAAGTGGTTGGTGTTTGGAAGGGCATCCAGCTGTAAAAACCTTGCCAAAACTGACCTCGCCTGTGTTTGTGTCACGTAAAAAGCACTAAGTCCACTCTGCTGAGTGGTTGGTGTTAGGAAGAGCATCCAGCTGTAAAAATCCTTCCAAAACAGTCACAGAAATTTGGTGCAGGCTTCTGCCTGGCTGGCTCCTGTCAAACTACATCCCACACATGCCAGTATAGAAAGTGGACATTAAATGATGATGATGATGATGACAACAACGATGATAATGCTTTGATATTGGTGTCTAGTTTTGTAGGCTGTGATGTATCTTTGTCTCGACCTCGTATGATAGGTGTAAATAAGTGTTGTTTTATGCAAGTGGTGTCCTTCATTCCCAAACTTCTGTGGAAATATGTCTGGTCCTAGGTAAATATTACCTTGCTTGGAAACAGGTGAGGCTTGGTGACTAGAAGAGCACCCAACCAAAGACTTTGCCTGAAAGGATTCTGTCTAGCTCATGCAAACATGGATGTTAAAATGGTGATGATTATGACACTGTTGTTTCAGTTAATTTAAAAAATTAAAAAAGAATTTAATGAAATAATCTGGTGTTTGGATAATAAATTGACATGAAATTTTGATGCAAGATTTTAATTTAGATCACTTTAAAACAGGAAGATCTTTTATCATAGAACCAAGTAGAGTTTTAGGTAGATTGGTATAAAAAGGGTTATTAACCCTTCATTTTCAGTGGCCATATTTGGGACAAATATTCAACCTTGTTTTATGTTCAAACTGGCCAGATCTGGCATGTCACACCTACCCTATAATCTCCTCATCAAAATCTCAAAACTTCAAGATAATACATGATTAATTCAAACTAATGAAAATAAAGAAGCATTACATTCGACAGAGTAATATGAACACTAAAGGTTTAACTTATGATTTATTCATTTGTAATATCTCAGTTTATTGTTTCTTCTTAAAGTCTATATTCTAATACTGCATCTTTTAGTTAATTTCTGTATCACATAGTGGGTGAGTTCTTTCGTCAACCTGGACGATGAGTTGTGGCATCAGTTGTTGAATAAAGTCTTTAGGATGCTGGTCTCTTATCATTACACTCCTACATTTTGTATATCACTGAATGATACTGATTCAATTTGTTTTAAGCAAGGGAGAGAACTTGCCCACCATAAATTCATTGATAATTTCGTCAAATGTAATACAGGCTGTTCAGAAAGTCTCTCCACAGTAAGTATTTTATTGCAAAATAAATATTTATAAGATGGTATAAAACTACAAAAGAATATATTAGACTTTACAAGACTTTAAAAAACATTATAAGAGGTGTTGAAAGTGTCGACCTTCATTTTCAATACATAAATTGACTCTTCTACACGTTTTGAAATACATCTTGGAGAGTCAGGATGAAAAAAAAAAATTCACTGCAGAGAGACTTTTTGAACACCCTACACTTATTTATTCACGTAGTTTTGAATTAATCAAGCATTATCTCGTAGCATTGTGATGGAGATGAAGTGACTGTTTATATTTGAATGATATTGTAGGGTAGATGTGAGATGTCAGTTCTGGCTGGTTTGAATGTAAAACAGAATATTTTTGGCCAGTTATTGCTGATTTAGATGCTAAAAGGTTAAAGGAAAGTAGAATCACAACATCCACCACATCACTCCCCCCACCTCTGTATATAGAAAACAATGAACTATGAGATTATAAACTCAAGAAATGGTTAACAGCAATTCAATAATATTGGTATGGAATTAGGGATGGCTGTGTGGTTAAGAAGCTTTCCCTGCAATCATAGTGTCAGGTTCAATTCCAGTGCTTCAACAAATCTTATCTGACCTATGCATTCATGGTTAAGTGGACTTTAAAGTGATGATGATAATGTGAAGGTTTGGCAGGAGTTGAGAAATTGATGACAATGTTTTAACCTGATCTCTCTGAGAGAGTTCAATGGATTTTATGCTGTTTTTCTTTAAGAATTTTTAGATGGTTTACCACTTTGCATGATGAATCTAAAATTGTGCATCACATATTTTTTGATGAGTACGAATAGGTTTTGTATTTAGAGGTACTTTTGTTCCTCTGCTCATGCTCTGACCTCTCATCTGGTACAAAGCCACCTTCCTCAAAACTACTCCCCGCCCCCCTCAGTCGAGGGGTTTTATCTTGAAATTATTTGGTGGCCTTACTGCTGCTGGTGCCACATGAAGAATCCCGAATACACTGCAGAGTGGTTAGCATTAGGAAGGGCATCCAGCCATAGAAACCATACCAAGGCAAACAGTAGAGCTTGGTACAGTCTTCTGACCTACCAGCTTTTGTTAAACCATCCAATCTATGTCAGCATGGAAAAACGGATGTTAGATGATAATGATGATGAAAAGCTTTCAGGTGAAGTGATAGTTGGCACCATCACAGCTGTTTCTGGGCCTCTGAAGAATATCAGTATTTTTGACTGAGGTGCACTGGCGATCAAAGAAAAAACATAACTGATATATTTCACATGGAAAGGTAAAAAAATAAACATTATTGCTTGACTTATTTTATTAGTCATATTTGTCATCATCATCATCATCATCGTTTAACGTCCGCTTTCCATGCTAGCATGGGTTGGACGATTTGACTGAGGACTGGTGAAACCGGATGGCAACACCAGGCTCCAGTCTGATTTGGCAGAGTTTCTACAGCTGGATGCCCTTCCTAACGCCAACCACTCAGAGAGTGTAGTGGGTGCTTTTACGTGTCACCTGCACGAAAACGGCCACGCTCGAAATGGTGTCTTTTATGTGCCACCCGCACAAGCCAGTCCAGGGGCACTGGCAACGATCTCGCTCGAAAATCCTACAGGAGCCAGTCAGGCGGTACTGGCAACGGCCACGCTCAAAATGGTGCATCTCATGTGCCACCCGCACAAGAACCAGTCCAGGGGCACTGGCAACGATCTTACTTGGCTTGCCGGGTCTTCTCACGCACAGCCCATTTCCAAAGGTCTCGGTCCGTAGTCATCGCCTCGGTGAGGCCCAATGTACGAAGGTCTTGCCTCACCACCTCAGCCCAGGTCTTCCTGGGCCTACCTCTTCCACGGGTTCCCTCAACTGTTAGGGTGTGGCACTTTTTCACGCAGCTATCCTCCTCCATTCTCACCACATGTCCATACCAGCGCAATCGTCTCTCTTGCACGCCACAACTGATGCTTCTAATGTTCAGCTTTTCTCTCAAGATACTTACACTCTGACGGGTATTCACATTGACATTACACATCCAACGGAGCATACTGGCTTCATTCCTTGCGAGCTTACGTATGTCCTCAGCAGTTACAGCCCATGTTTCACTGCCATGTAGCATGGTTGTTCGTACGCATGCGTCATACAGTCTGCCTTTTACTCTGAGTGAGAGTCCCTTTGTCGCCAGCAGGGGTAAGAGCTCTCTAAACTTTGCCCAGGCTATTCTTATTCTAGCAGCTACACTTTCAGCGCACCCACCCCCACTACTAACTTGGTCGCCCAGATAGCGGAAGCTATCGACTACCTCTAGTTTTTCACCCTGGAATGAGATAGAAGTTGTTTCCTGTTTGTTTGCAGTCTTTATTGCACCTGAACATCTGCCACAAACAAAAACTAACTTGCTAGTTAACCTGCCTTTGATGTTGCTGCACCTCTTATGTGTCCATAGCTTGCACCGGGTACATCTTATAGAGTTACTACCTACTCCTTTTCTACATACTGAGCAGGGCCATCTACCTGAAGGGGTTTGTGTTTTATCTACCTTCCTACTTATTAGGATTTTGGTTTTAGCTAGGTTGACTCTAAGGCCCTTCAATTCTAGACCTTGCTTCCACACCTGAAACTTCTCCTCTAGTTCTGATAGTGACTCCGCAATTAGGGCAAGGTCATCAGCATAGAGGAGCTCCCAGGGGCAACCTGTCTTGAACTCCTCTGTGATTGCCTGGAGGACTATGGTAAATAATAGGGGGCTGAGGACGGAACCTTGGTGGACCCCTACCTCTACCCGGAATTCATTGCTGTACTCATTTCCAACCCTCACCTTACTGGCCGCATCTCTGTACATGGCTCGCACAGCTCTCACTAGCCATTCTTCTATCCCAAGTTTCCTCATTGACCACCAGATAAGGGATCGGGGGACCCTGTCAAAGGCTTTCTCCATGTCAACGAAAGCCAGGTACAGAGGTTTATCCTTGGCTAGGTATTTCTCTTGCAACTGTCTCACTAGAAATAAGGCATCAGTAGTGCTTTTACCTGGCACGAACCCAAACTGCATCTCATCTAAATTGATTCGCTCCCTAATTAGTTGGGCTATGACCCTCTCTGTAACTTTCATAACCTGATCTAACAGCTTGATGCCTCTGTAATTATTTGTATCTAAAGCGTCCCCTTTACCTTTGTAGCAGTTGACTATGATGCTGCTACACCAGTCATAGGGTATGACTCCTTCGTGTATCACCTGGTTCGTAATACGGGTGACTAGGCTATAGCCAACACTGCCAGATATTTTGAGCATCTCTGCAGTGATTCCTGATGGGCCGGGGGCTTTCCCGGTCTTCATACTCTTAATTGCTTTATCTACCCTGGTACTATCAACTCGGATAGCTGGTCCCTCTATTGGGTCGACATAAGGCAGGCTCTCTTTCTCCCATTCATTCTCTTTATTAAGCAATCTATCGTAGTGGCATCTCCAGACCTCTTTCTTTGCATCCTCATTTAATGCAAGCGTACCATCATCCATGCGAACACATTTCTCTCCTACAACATCACTATTCTCTCTCCTACACTGTCTTGCAACCCGAAATACCTCGAGTCTTTGGTCCTCACGGCGCAGAACATTGGCAAATCTTTCCTTATCTGCTTCCCCTCTGGCTAAATAAACCTGTCGCCTAGCCTCCCTTCTGGCACATTGGTACAATTCCCTGCTACCACCGTTCTTCCAGTCCTTCCAAGCTTGTTTCTTTTGTCTAATAGCCCTGTCTACCTCCTTGTTCCACCACCACGTTACTCTGGGTTGGGAGGGGACCTTACACCACCCACAAATCTGGTCGGTGGCTTTCAACAGGTTGTCCCGCAGAAATCTCCAATTGTCTTCCACGTTGTATGATGCTATATCCCCTTCTATTTCGTTAAATGCTTCAAGTAACTTGTCTCTAAGTCTCTGTCCGTTTGCAGGGTCTTTAAGCTTCCACACCCTTCTTCTCCAAGCCTGTCTAATTCTGGGCACCCATTTTGCCTTGATCCCAAAGTCGCTAACTACTAATCTATGTTGTGGGGTACATTCTTCGCCAGGGTAGGTTTTGGCATTTATAAGCCGCCCTCTTTCCCTATTTCTGGCGAGGATGTAGTCGATTTGGCTAGAGTGTCTGCCGGAGCGGTAGGTGACTAGGTGACTGGCAGGTTTCCTGAAGTTGGTATTGCAGACTATAAGATTGGTTGCATCACAGAACTCCAGCAGTCTGGTTCCCTCCTCGTTGCGGGAACCGAAGCCATAGCCTCCATGTATGCCATGGAAGCCCCCAGCACGACGTCCGACATGACCGTTGAAGTCTCCAGCCACAAAGAGAAGGTCCCTGTCACTCGTCGACGAGGTAGTTTGCAAGAGGGTGTCATAGAATTGGTCTTTCAGACCATCTGGTAGCCCAGGTTGAGGTGCATAGGCTGAGATGACAGTAGCTAATCTATGATGAAGCACTAGTCTGATCTTAAGTACTCTGTCACTTACTCTAACGACCTCGATTACCTTATCCACCCATTTCTCCGCTAGAAGTATTCCTACGCCCCCGACCCCGTCAGTGTTCCCTGCCCAGAAAATCTTGTACCTGTGTTCTTTGCCTGTGAGGAACCTTGCAGAACCTCCTCTCCATCTTACTTCCTGGATGCAGCACATATCTACGCATCTCCGTTCAAGCATCTCAACAATTTCACCAGATCTACCTTTCAGCGTGCCGACGTTGAGAGTGCCAATCCTAACAGTATGGGTGTTGGGGGTGTGGGCCTGTAGCCTGGGAAGAGGAAAAGCAGTGTCGTGTACCTGAAAAGAAAACTTGCAATTGGAAGAATTCATAAGCAAAACATTACCTACAACCTGCAAACATTTCTCAACCTTAATGCGCTACCCAAAGGTAGGGGAGAGGATGGCCAAGGCCACTAGATGGGTTCCGGGAGACAGCCGAGGTTGACAGGATGACAAAGGGATGAACTTCCGGTGGAGGGGGCGGGATGACAGAGGAATGAACTTCCGGTGGAGGGGGTGGGATGACAGAGGAATGAACTTCCGGTGGAGGGGGTGGGATGACAGAGGAATGAACTTCCGGTGGAGGGGTGGGATGACAGAGGAATGAACTTCCGGTGGATGGGGTGGGATGACAGAGGAATGAACTTCCGGTGGAGGGGTGGGATGACAGAGGAATGAACTTCCGGTGGAGGGGGTGGGATGACAGAGGAATGAACTTCCGGTGGAGGGGGCGGGATGACAGAGGAATGAACTTCCGGTGGAGGGGGTGGGATGGCAGAGGAATGAACTTCCGGTGGAGGGGGTGCGATGACAGAGGAATGAACTTCCGGTGGAGGGGGTGGGATGACAGAGGAATGAACTTCCGGTGGAGGGGGTGGGATGACAGAGGAATGAACTTCCGGTGGAGGGGGTGGGATGACAGAGGAATGAACTTCCGGTGGAGGGGGTGGGATGACAGAGGAATGAACTTCCGGTGGAGGGGGTGGGATGGCAGAGGAATGAACTTCCGGTGGAGGGGGTGGGATGACAGAGGAATGAAACTTCCGGTGGAGGGGGTGGGATGACAGAGGAATGACAGACGAATGAACTTCCGGTGGAGGGGGTGGGAGGGCGGGTTACCGCCAGCGAGTAGAGAGGGCTCTTAATTGTAGATTTTAAATATTTGAGAGACAACAATGCATAAATCGTAATTTTTTTTTAAAAGAGCAATGAATTCTGGGTGATTAGAATATAACGTAGCATGAATTTAGGAAGCTTAGAAAATGAATAAGCATGAATTTAAGACAACAACTGAATTCAATTGAATTTCATGGAGAGAAACAAGAAAGCGCAAGGTATTGAGATGTTTGAGGCCGTAAATAAATAAAAATCTCTATCTTATCTGCATCTTGGGTATTTCGTCGTAGTACGTCAGCTAGATAATTTAGAATGGGTTTCTCATTTATATATAGCCAGAACCTGAAGACCTTAAAGGAAAAACTACGAAGGGGGAGAGAGAGGATGGAGGGGTAGACAGAGGCATGGCGTGGATAACAATTTTATTTATACAGTTATTATTAAGATGTTTTTCAGGGTAACAGTTGGTTTTCTAAAGCTTTAAACCTACAGTTTTCAAATGCAGCTCTCAAGGTAGCATGTGGCTGGCCACCCTCAACAGTCTTCCCTCTCTATAAATATAAAGTTTTCTTTAATCGGTTTGTGTTTTACTTTATTTGGTGTGACCACCTCCACTAGAAAAAAATCCAGGATTTGGCTTGGATATTAAAAAGGTTGAGACCCATTGCTTTAAACTATATTAAAAAAAAAAAAAAATCTGTGGTGTCTGTAGATAGTCTTTGTGGCGCATCAGTAATTTGGGACACACTGGTGCATTGTGACATATCAGTGTGTTGTGACACGGCACTGTTTTGATCTCCTCCTCTCTCCTCTTCTTCTGCCTCCTCCTCTTCCTCTGCCTCCTCGTTATCCCTTCCACTCCTCATTTGCCCCCTCTTCCCCTTCACCCCTCCTCATTTCCTCCTTCCCACCCTCCTCACTCCTTCCCATCACCCCCATTCATATCACCTTACTCCCTTTACTTCCCATGTTGGAATGATTTGGATGGCTCAGTAGGACTGAATGAGTTGGTGGACTCCATTTTTGCTTCAATGTTTCAGTTTTGACATGGTTTCTACAACTGGATCCCCTTTTTAATGCCAACCACTTTACAGAGTGTATAGGGTGCTCATTTCATAACACCAGCACCAGTGGAAGTTGCCTTAGAATTTAGAAGTTTTACCATATCAGAGAGGAAAATAAGAGAAAAGGTGGAGACTTTTAGTAGAATAACTAACTAGATTTAGTTCCAGTGGTAAAGTTTTGGAATTGCATTCTTTAGCCAGAATTTTAGGGCTTTTAGGATTCTGTCCTTTGTGCATTTGTGAGTTACAAAACTCCACTGACTGGTTTAATGTAGAGGTCCTTTAGACATCTTTGTAGCTGTCACATTGTTATAAATTTGGTTATTTCATGAAATAAGTTTTTGAAGATTTGAAGTAAGTTGAGGTGAAGAAATTCTGGCAAAGAAAATTTCAAAAAGTACTCAGTATATGCTGAAAATTGATCGGTGTTAGGATGGGCTGCTGGTGGTAAAAACCAGGCCAAAAATGAAACACAGGAGTGATATGCAATATCTTCTCTGCTGGATATGTCCTGACACCAACTGGAGTAACTCAACCAACCCATACTAGCATTGAAAGTAGATGTAAAACGATAATTGGCAATGTATGTAATTAGTGCTTGAGTTCAGAAGATGCAGATGTCAGTTGAGAGTTCTGTCTATATTTGATTTGTAGACTAAATTATCAAGAAGTAACGATAAGAAATTAATATACTGTTCAATATCTGTTGTTAGGGTCTTGCCCATTTATTTACAAGATAACATTATGTAACGTAGCATCCAGTTTAAGTAAAGGAGAGATGTCAGCTATCATAAATTCCATCATAAGGGAACTGCTACATGCAGCTTCCCTTTCTCTGAAATTATGAAATTAACATTAAGTCCATGGCCAGATTTGATTGCAGAACCACAAAGGGACTAAAATATTGGGCTATAATGAATTGATCTTTGTTCTTTCACAATACTCTCTCTATATATTTAGTTACTTAATTTCAGTTAGTAAGTGTTAGGTGATTCCATAAATAATGCGGTTTTTTCAATTGCATGAACTAAAAGTAAGAGGGGGATGGGATAAACTCCCTGCATCAACTTGCTATAAAAGCAGGTATTAATTTTACCATTTTTCTTATTCTTAGTGCAAGTTTTGAAGAGTGTGGTTCGATTTTAACAGTTATTTTTTTCAAAGCTATAATGGAAGTGACAAAAGAGTATATTCAGCATATTTTGCTTTATGAGTTCAATAAAGGCAACAACACAACGGAAAGTGTAAGGAATATTAATGCAGTATAGGGGGATTGGACAATAAGCATAAGCATATGTCAACAGTGGTTCCAGAAATTCCTAGTGGGAAACTACAGCCTTGAAGACAAGCCTCGTCCTGGAAGATCTGTAGAGTTCGATAAGGATGTCCTGCAAACCTTGGTGGAACAAAATCCTATTGTAACTGTTGAGGAACTAGCAGAAATACTTGGCATGCAGGTGTCGATGAATGGTTGAATGACCAAATCCATCAGAAAAGTCAACAAATTGGGTCAGTGGGTTCCTCACAAACTTTCGAAGTCTAATCACACACAGAGAGTGAATGTGTGTTTTTCTTTGCTGCCATGTCTCTTGGACTGAATAGTGACTGGTGATGAGAAATTGGTTCTCTATAAAAATGTGAAGTGCTGAAGACAGTTGGTAGGGAAAGGAGAAACACCAGCATCCCAGACTAAAGAAGGATTTCACCCACATAAGGTGTTGTTATCTGTTTGTTGGGATATAAAAGGCTTAGTCCACTTTGAACTTTTAAACCCAAACCAAACGATAACAAAGGAGATCTACTGTGAGCAGTTTAAGTCAGTGCTAGAAGAAAAACGACCATCTTTGGTTCCAAAACAAAGGGTGTTCTTCTATCAGGATAATGCTCGGCCAAATATAGTGAGGATGACATTCCAAAGGCTGGAAAAGTTTGGATGGAAAATGATGCCCCACACACCATATTCGCCAGACATTGCCCCATCTGATTATCATTTATTCTACAGTCTTCAAAATCATTTGGACGGAAAGAAAATGAATTCTGTAGACAAGGTCAGAATAGTACTGGAGGAGTATTTTTGTCACGGAGAAGTGAATTTTGGAAGAGGGGCCTTGCAAGTCTACCAGATAGATGGAAGAGTATTGTAGAAAATGAAGGAGTGTATATTTTAGATTAAAGAAGAACTTTGTTTATCTTAATTTTGAAAAATAAAAGAAGTATAAAGAAACCGCTTTATTTATGGGATGACCGAATATGTTCACAATTGTTTTAAAAGGATTTGTGCAAAAGTATGGAAGACCATATGTTGTTGGTTCAGTTTCTGCTGAAGAATCTGAAAAATATCAGGTGTATTACTTTGTGTGTTCATTAACAGAAGTATGCATTCGTATACTTATGTATGTATAACTAATTAGCCCTTGCTGGTGATATTTTATCATTCTTGTTTATTATGGCATTTGTCCCCTCCCCTTCCTATGTATAAATATATTTCCATGGTGTGTTTGTGTGTATATATTTATAATTTGTGTATTAAATTACATTTTCTTTCTTATGTTAGCCAACACATGGACACGTTAAAGCATGGAAGACCAAATGCGGGCTTAGTTTCTGCCGAAGAAGCTGAGAAATACCAGGTATATTACTCTGTGTGTGTGTGTGTGTGTGTGTGGGTTCATTAACAAATGTGGGGCATAAAATTTCAAGAGAAAACAAAAAAGAACCACCTGTTTTTTACAAGGAAAACTGGTTAATAAATAATGAATTTCGTGCTAAAATGAAGAGACATGAGATTAAACATTTTTTTTAAGACCTCAGAATTTTTGCAAGGACAATCAATTAAAAAAAAAAAAAAAAAGAAAAGAAAAAAAATCTCATGTTTTCAGCATATAGTTTCTACATACAGAAATGTTTTGAACAATTCTTACTTCTGAAATATATTTATTACATTTCTAAAATAGATTAATACAATAAGTGGTAATGACTATGGATGTAAAGTTTACTTTCCAACTGCCTTATGGTTTAGGATTCAGTCCCACAATGCAGAACTTAAGACAACGCATTCTGCCATAGTCTTGGGTTAACCAATCTCTTCTGAGTGGAATCTGGAAACTTTCAAGAGAGAGGGAGAGAGAGAGGGAGAGAGAGAGGGGGGGGGGGGCTAGACGTTCAAGCAAGATGTGGTTGTCTGACCCGCCTGATACTGTCAAACCATCCAACTCATGCCAGCATGGAAAACTAATGTAAAATGATAATGATGATGACAGTAGAGTATCACCTGTATGATATTGTCATCATCTTCATCAGATCAAGCTTGCTCAGCCTCCACTCAGCTCTCTCCTTCTCGCTTCCATGGTTCATATATCAGTTCTTCTAAATGACATCCTGTGTCAATTGTTAACTGATCAATGAATGTCTTCTTAGAGTGACCTATGCAATTTCAAATCATGTCCAGCTGTCACTAACCAGCTCTTCCTTAATTCTTCAGCAATGTCCAGCAAAATGGACCCTTCTTTCCCTCATAATGCCTGAGATTTTAAGAAACATGCATAATTATTCTTTGGTATGGGGTTCTTTCAAGAGATATCCCAAATGTCAAGAAGCTTTCAATATAGTTTCAAGACATTTGTTTAGTGTCCAGATGGAAAAACCATAAAGCTATGTAAACTTGATCAGTATTTGGAAGAAGTTCTTTGAGAAGATTTGATCTGCGTATAATACTGAGGCTTTTAATTGCTGCCCAAACTTTGCTGACATGTATCTGTAGGTAATGTGTTTTTCTTGAGGTAAAGGAAAGAATCTACTGGTTTTTATTGAGCTTTGAAGTTGTATGAGTTAAGGAGTACAAGAAAAGCTATATTATGTAATGGAAAAGCATTGAATATGAAATTTGTTTGATACAGCATTAAAGGTGGAAAGAGGGAAGTATTTAGAGTTGCAAGATAAATGTGTCCAGATAGCATAAAGGCAAAAGGCATCGACTTCCAACTGTTCTTTCAGTTCACAACATGCATTCAATATTGGCTGCTTTTGATCTTCCATGAGCAAGTGAGGCACAATTTTGTTGCAACTCTTTTCATTCGCAATTCCTTGCTCAAAATTTGTTGGTTGGAGCTCCAGGACACACCAGTCATATCAACAAGTTCATCAATTGTTCGGTGATTGTCTTCCAAGATCAGTTTATGAATTTTCAGGATGTTTTCATTCATTTGTGAAGTTGATAGTGGCCCTGAACAGGTTGGTCCTCAAGCAACAAGTGACCATTCCTAAAGCATGAAAACCACTTGTAAACTTGTGTTTTGCTCATGGCAGTGTCTTTATAAACTGTTTGAAGCATGACAACTGTTTCAGCTGCCATTTTCTCCAGCAGAAAACAGAATTTTATAGAAGTATGCTGTTCCTTCATTTCAACCATCGCAGAAAATTGACAAGCAGGGGAAAAGCACTACAAAACTAAGATGCACCACATGGCAGTAGGACTACAACCATTGCCGCAGGTCAGCAGACTGATGCCCGAGGGTTGCATCAAGTAGCTTTTAGTGGCAGAAGCTCATATGTAGGCATAGGACAGTGCTGGCAATGAAGCTGATGAGGATAAAGTGACTGGAGATTTCTAGAGGGATAAAATATATTTAAGACCTGCCATTCTGTATTGGTGATTAAAGAAGCTTTATATGAATGTGTGAAAAAAGATCTGAAACTGTGACACAATTCTGCAAAGTGTTATGGACTGTGAATGAAAGTTAGCTATAATCATTGTTGGAATAAAGATTAACCAATTTCATTTATTTATTTTTTTCCAGATGGTGCACATAGGTTTTGGTGTGTACATCCATTCTGACCAATATTTTGAGGTAATTCGTAAGAAGACTGATGGTCAAGCTATGGTACGAATTTTGATGAATTTCTTGTTCAGCAAGGACCAGATGAAAAGTGGGACTTTGTCTGTACGAGGATGTGGAAGGTTGTTAAACCCTTTGCTTACGAAAGCTATTATCTGTAAGTGAATCTTTATTATTATTATTGTTGTTAGCTAGCAGAATCGTTAGTGCACTGGGTGAAATGCTTAGCAGTATTCCATCCGTCTTTACATTCTGAGTTCAAATTCCACCAAGGTTGACTTTGCCTTTCGTCCTTTTGGGGTTGATAAAATAAGATCCAGGCCTTGTGTCTATAGTAGAAAGGATTATTATTATTATTATTAAGAAGGCAGCGGCTGGTAGAATCGTTACCGTGCTGGGCAAAATGCTTAGTGGTATTTTGCCCATTGCTACGGTCTAGGTTCAAATGTCACGAAGGTTTACTCTATCTTTTGGCTTGATAAAATGTCAGTTGAGCACTGGGCTGAATATTATTGACTACTCTGTTTCCACAAAATTCCAGGCCTTGTGCCTGCAGCAGAAAGGATTATTATTGTTATTATTATTATCAAGGGTGGTGAACTGGCAGAATTGTTAGCTCGCTGGATGAAATGCTTAGTGGTATTTCATCTGTCGCTACGTTCTGAGTTCAAATTCTGCCAAGGTTGACATTACCTTTAATCTTTTTGGGGTCAATAAAATAAGTACCAGTGAAACACTGGGGTTGATGTAATTGAGTAGTCTACCACCAAAAAATTTCAGGCTTTGTGCCTATAATAGAAAGGATTATTATTATTGTGGCAGTGAGCTGGCAGCATTTCATTTATTCTTTTCAGTCATTTGACTGCGGCCATGCTAGAGTATCGTCATTAGTCGAACAAATCGACCCTAGGACTTATTCTATTGGTCTCTTTTGCCGAACCGCTAAGTTACGGTGATGTAAACACACCAACATCAATTGTCAAGCGATGGTGGTGGGGGTGGGGACAAACAGCCATACATACGATGGGCTTCTTTCAGTTTCCATCTACCAAATCCACTCACAAGGCTTTGGTCAACCTGAGGTTATAGTAGAAGACACTTGCCCAAGGTGTAATGCAGTGGGACTGAACCCGGAACCATGTGGTTGGGAAGCAAGCCACTTATCACTCAGCCACTCCTGCGCCTGTATATATATATATATATATATATATATATATTCATTCTTAGTTCCAATTTCACAGGTCATATTTGCCTGTCATCCTTTCAAGGTTCATGAAATAAGAACCAGTTAAGAACCGGGGGTGGGGTCGATGTAATCGACTAGCTCCTTGCCCCTCAAATTCCATGCTTTGTGCTCATAATCGAGAAAATTATTTTTATCATCATTATCATCATTTTATTATTTTAATCCTTATTGACTCTGCAGTCTTGGCAAAAAAAACAAAAAAACCTTGCATGAAAGAAGATTGGTCAAAGGGACGCAACTCTGCAGTATTACTACTACTTCATACGTTAACAAAATTTAATTAAACACAAAAAAAAAACAAAAAAAAACACACACACACATGAACAAATAAATAAATAAAAACAAATACAAACGAACACGTATTAACAGAGTATATAGGTGATACAGACACTCACCATACACACATGCACTTACAAAAGACACAGACACATTGAAGGACACACATACAATAGGAATACAAAATATAAAATGGCTGATAGTTAGCAAGGTGAGACACACATAAGAAGGAAGGAAACAAAGGACCACTGATGAGGTCACAGAAGTGTGACGAAAGAACTCTGGCCGAAATAAGATTAAGATTAATGTAATATAAAGCTGAAGCAAATTAACACCAAATATACAGTGCGTGTGTTTTTATTGGTTAAACTGGCAATATGACCATCCCCAAGTACAACAACATCTGTTTCAACACACAATTTCACATCAAAAATCTTGCAAAACAAACATATATATATATATATATATATATATATATATATATATATATATATATATATATATATATATATATATATATAAAGGTTATGAAGGGTATTGAAGTTAAACAAACCCTAAAGATACAGGTAACACCGAGTAAGTGCTGTATACCAACTAGTTTTGCCCCTGTCGTTGTAGCAACATGAGCGGGGAATATAACATAGGTCGTGTATTAGCGTGTGTATGTATAAAGAAACAAAAGGATAAAGAGACCAATGGCAGAGTTAGAAATATATTTTATGGATAAAGTCTTACAGCTGTTTCAGGGAAAATCCAATGTATCCCTTCATCTTTCTTTATACATATGTATATGTATATGTGTATGTATGTATATGTGTATGTATGTATGTATGTATGTATATATATATATATATATATATATATATATAATGTATATATATGTATATGTAATCATCGTCAAACGTCCGCTTTCCATGCTAGCATGGGTTGGACGATTTGACTGAGGACTGGCAAGCCAGAAGGCTGCACCACTCTCCAATCTGATAAGGCAGAGTTTCTACAGCTGGATGCCCTTCCTAACGCCAACCACTCCAAGAGTGTAGTGGGTGCTTTTATGTGCCACCAGCACGAGGGCCAGTCACACGGTACTGGCAGCAGCCTCACTCAAAAAGGTGTTTTTTACATGCCACCTGCATGGGAGCCAGTCCAGCGGCATTGGCAACAACCTCGCTTGAATGATTTTCTAACGTTCCACCAGCACAATTGCTAGAAGGCGATGCTGGTAACGATTATGCTCAAATGGTGCTATTTACGTGCCACTAGCATGGAAGCCAGACAGCTGCTATGGCAACGAACATGCTCGGACAGTGCTGTTAGTGCTCCACTGGCACAAGTGCCAGTCATCGAATATGGTTCGATTTTGATTTCACTTGACCCAACAGGTCTTCGCAAGCAGAGTTTCGTGTCCAATGAAGGAGACGACGTTGGCATGGGTGCCTGTCGTCAAATTTAGTTCGGTTTCAATTTCACTTGCCTCAACAGGTCTTCGCAAGCGGAGTTTAGTATCCAAAGAAGGAAAGGTACGCATAAGTGGGCTGGCTATAGCCCTGGCAGAGGCCTTGGATTTAGGTCTCACTTGGCTTGCCGGGTCTTCTCACGCACAGCATATTTCCAAAGGTCTCGGTCAGAAGTCATTGCCTCAGAGAGGCCCAATGTTCAAATGTCTTGCCTCACCACCTCAGCCCAGGTCTTTCTGGGCCTACCCCTTTCACGGGTTCCCTCAACTGTTAGGGTGTGGCATTTTTTCACACAGCTATCCTCATCCATTCTCGCCACATGTCCATACCAGCGCAGTAGTCTCTCTTGCACACCACAACTGATGCTTTTTAGGTCTAACTTTTCTCTCAAGGTTCTAACTTTTCATATGTATATATGTATTTGTATATATCTATATATGTATTTGTATGTGTGTGTGTGTGTGTGTGTGTGTGTGTGTGTGTGTGTGTGTGTGTGTGTGTGTGTATACAAGGGTTGGACAAAATAATGGAAACCCCTTAAAATTTCAAACAAATTTATTTCAGTATGGGGCAAGATCGCCTTTGGCAGTAATTACAGCTTGAATTCTACAAGGTATGGACTCGTACAAAGTTTGAATTGTTTCCAAAGGAATTTTTGTCCATTCTCCAGCTAAAACAGTCTGCAGTTCTTGTAGTGATGACGGTGGAGGATATCGACTCCTTACTTGTTTTTCTAAAATGAACCATAAATGTTCAATAATATTGAGATCTGGGGACTATAGTAGCCAGATAAGATGTTCGACTTCACTAGAATGTTCCTCGTGCCATTCAATAACAACTTTAGCTGTGTGAATTGATGCAGTATCACCCTGAAAGATTGCATTTCCCTCCGGAAACAGTTATGCAACCATAGGATGAATTTGAACAGATAAAATACTTAAATAGTCTCGACTATTACTTCTGCTATGACTATTAATTCTTGATTATTAATTTTGCCATGAAGGGAAACCATTGGACCGATGGATTTCCAAGATATAGCCCCCAAATCATCACAGATCCTCCTCCATGTGTAACAGTTGGAAGAAGGCAGTCTGGGTCAAATGCTTCTTTTGGCTGTCTCCACATGTATACTTGGCTGGTGGTTGGAAATAAGGCAAAGGATGACTCGTCCAAGAAAATAACATTCTTCCACTGCTCTAGGGACCAATTCTGTAGGTTTTTACTCTACTCTAAATACTTTGTAACGTTTGTTTTTGAAAGAAGTGGTTTTCTGATTGCAGCCCTCCTATGAAATCTGGCTTTGTGCAGCTCCTGGCGAACAGTTTTTGTGGAAACTAGATTCTCGTGGTGGTCATTAGGCTCTACAGTAATTTTGGGAGCTGTACTTTTGTGATCCTTTCTAACAATTTGTGTAAGAGTCCGACAGTCCCTATCTGAAAGTTTTAATTTTCTTCCGGAGTTTTATGTCGACGAGGAAGTTTTTCCCTCTTTCTCAAAGGCTGTCATTACTTTTGAGACAGTACTTTTTGATACACCAAACATTTTGGCTGTTTTCATTACACTAGCGCCTGCCATACAAGCACCAACAATTTGACCGCTTTGAAAGTCTGATAGATCTGTCACTTTAATGAATTTTAATTACCTTTTGCTGATGATATCTGAAAAGAAACAGCAATTTTAGCAAAACATATTAAGCAACACTAATAATAAATCAAAAGACATAAAAATAAACAATCTTTGACGGTTTTTAGATATTTCAAAATTATGATGCTAGCTGTTTCCATTATTTTGTCCAACTCCTGTATGTATGTATGTATATATATATATATATATATATATATATATATATATATATATATATATATATATATATATATATATTTTGGCTCCTGTGTAGGTGGCATGTAAAAAACACCATTTGAGCATGGCCATTGCCAGTACCACCTGACTGGCCCTTGTGCCGGTGGCACGTAAAAGTACCTGCTACACTCTCAGAGTGGTTGGCGTTAGGAAGGGCATCCAGCTGTAGAAACTCTGCCAGATCAGATTGGAGCCTGGTGCAGCCATCTGGTTTGCCAGTCCTCAGTCAAATCGTCCAACCCATGCCAGCGTGGAAAGCGGATGTTAAACGATGATGATGGTGATGATATATATAGAAATATATGTAGTAAATCCAGAAAAAAAATACAAGAAAAAACATGAGGATGTGGTACATGTAAAGTATTAGCAGACGCTCAGGGAAGGAAAGAAAGATGGCTTAATGTTTCAAGCAATGCTCTTCTTCAGAAACAGAGTAAAGTCCAATAGAAAGGAAGATAGAGGAAGAAAATCGCCGATTTACATGTGGTTACTTTGTATGTATATATATATATGTATGTATATATAGATGTATATACATGTATATACATGTATATGTATATACATGTATATGTATATACATGTATATGTATATACATGTATATGTATATACATGTATATGTATATACATGTATATGTATATACATGTATATGTATATACATGTATATGTATATACATGTATATGTATATACATGTATATGTATATACATGTATATGTATATACATGTATATATATGTATATGTATATACATGTATATATATATATATATATATATATATATATATATATATATATATATATCATCGTTTAACGTCCGCTTTCCATGCTAGCATGGGTTGGACGAATTGACTGAGGACTGGTGAAACCGGATGGCAACACCAGGCTCCAATCTAATTTGGCAGAGTTTCTACAGCTGGATGCCCTTCCTAACGCCAACCACTCAGAGAGTGTAGTGGGTGCTTTTACGTGTCACCCGCACGAAAACGGCCACGCTCGAAATGGTGTTTTTTATGTGCCACCCGCACAAGCCAGTCCAGGGGCACTGGCAACGATCTCACTCGAAAATCCTACGGGAGCCAGTCAGGCGGTACTGGCAACGGCCACGCTCAAAATGGTGCATTTCATGTGCCACCCGCACAAGAGCCAGTCCAGGGGCACTGGCAACGATCTTACTTGGCTTGCCGGGTCTTCTCATGCACAACACATTTCCAAAGGTCTCGGTCAGTAGTCATCGCCTCGGTGAGGCCCAATGTACGAAGGTCTTGCCTCACCACCTCAGCCCAGGTCTTCCTGGGCCTACCTCTTCCACGGGTTCCCTCAACTGTTAGGGTGTGGCACTTTTTCACGCAGCTATCCTCATCCATTCTCACCACATGTCCATACCAGCGCAGTCGCCTCTCTTGCACACCGCAACTGATGCTTCTAATGTTCAGTTTTTCTCTCAAGATACTTACACTCTGACGGGTATTCACATTAACATTACACATCCAACGGAGCATACTGGCTTCATTCCTTGTGAGCTTACGTATGTCCTCAGCAGTTACAGCCCATGTTTCACTGCCATGTAGCATGGCTGTTCGTACGCATGCGTCATACAGTCTGCCTTTTACTCTGAGTGAGAGTCCCTTTGTCGCCAGCAGGGGTAAGAGCTCTCTAAACTTTGCCCAGGCTATTCTTATTCTAGCAGCTACACTTTCAGCGCACCCACCCCCACTACTAACTTGGTCGCCCAGATAGCGGAAGCTATCGACTACCTCTAGTTTTTCACCCTGGAATGAGATAGAAGTTGTTTCCTGTTTGTTTACAGTCTTTATTGCACCTGAACATCTGCCACAAACAAAAACTAACTTCCTAGTTAACCTGCCTTTGATGTTGCTGCACCTCTTATATGTCCATAGCTTGCACCGGGTACATCTTATAGAGTTACTACCTACTCCTTTTCTACATACTGAGCAGGGCCATCTACCTGATGGGGTTTGTGTTTTATCTACCTTCCTACTTATTAGGATTTTGGTTTTAGCTAGGTTGACTCTAAGGCCCTTCAATTCTAGACCTTGCTTCCACACCTGAAACTTCTCCTCTAGTTCTGATAGTGACTCCGCAATTAGGGCAAGGTCATCAGCATAGAGGAGCTCCCAGGGGCAACCTGTCTTGAACTCCTCTGTGATTGCCTGGAGGACTATGATAAATAAGAGGGGGCTGAGGACGGAACCTTGGTGGACCCCTACCTCTACCCGGAATTCATTGCTGTACTCATTTCCAACCCTCACCTTACTGGCAGCATCTCTGTACATGGCTTGCACAGCTCTCACTAACCATTCTTCTATCCCAAGTTTCCTCATTGACCACCAGATAAGGGATCGGGGGACCCTGTCAAAGGCTTTCTCCATGTCAACGAAAGCCAGGTACAGAGGTTTATCCTTAGCTAGGTATTTCTCCTGCAGCTGTCTCACTAGAAATAAGGCATCAGTAGTGCTTTTACCTGGCACGAACCCAAACTGCATCTCATCTAAATTGATTCGCTCCCTAATTAGTTGGGCTATGACCCTCTCTGTAACTTTCATAACCTGATCTAACAGCTTGATGCCTCTGTAATTATTTGTATCTAAAGCGTCACCTTTACCTTTGTAGCAGTTGACTATGATGCTGCTACACCAGTCATTGGGTATGACTCCTTCGTGTATCACCTGGTTCGTAATACGGGTGACTAGGCTATAGCCAACACTGCCAGATGTTTTGAGCATCTCTGCAGTGATTCCTGATGGGCCGGGGGCTTTCCTGGTCTTCATACTCTTAATTGCTTTATCTACCCTGGTACTATCAACTCGGATAGCTGGTCCCTCTATTGGGTCGACATACGGCAGGCTCTCTTCCTCCCATTCATTCTCTTTATTAAGCAATCTATCGTAGTGGCATCTCCAGACCTCCTCTTTCTTTACATCCTCATTTAGTGCAAGCATACCATCATCCATGTGAACACATTTCTCTCCTACAACATCACTATTCTCTCTCCTACACTGTCTTGCAACACGAAATAGGGTAAAAAATCATATATTAATTAATATCGATTAATTACCAGGAAGCTAGCACATTTAAAGAATCAAAGAGATTCAGAAACAGTATCTGCAATCTCAGGGGATTAAAGTATATTTTTATATACGTGGACATTCATACAAGATGTGATCTATTTCTAGCACATTGAATGTCCACGTTAGTGGTCAACGTTATATATAAAAAATATATATATATATATATATATATATATATATTAACCCGTAATACATGAGTTCCTCAAATAGTTCTAGTATAACATGTCATTAACTCCCTCATATGTTAGAAGATAAAAATAGATTACGATTGACATAATCTATCTAAACATTCTTTATTTTATTAACCTAAATTAGAACACATATAAAATCTTTGAACATAAAAAAGCGCATAATTTTTGGTTTATTTCATAGTATAATCCACCCATAATAATTACATAATATACAATGCTTTATTAACCTTACTTCTTTTCCATACTTAATTATACCTCAATATCATTATTTTACGACTTCCGATTTATTCACCAATTGGCTTAGCAATAATAAGAGTTATTATGTTCCTGGCTTTTTTAATGAGAGTTCTCTAAATCTACGATCATAATTCATCATTTCAGCGTTCCTAGAAACATCTTTAATTTCTATCATTCATAGTTTAAATATTTATTCTCGTAACAAAACATATCCCAATCATTTTAATATCTCATTATTTGACGAAAAATTTACTGGTCAGCATAATATATTGTGATTTTCAAATCTCGATAAAACTTTTACACTAACAAATATGTTACGGAATTACTGTAGTAAACCTTATTTATAATTTTGACTTTGTCTTCTTAAGCAAGATTTACTCTTTAAACCCCTAATTCAGCCCAACTTTTCTAGCATATAATAATAAAGTAATCATTTCATGTGAATTAATGGACAACCCATTAACTTCATTATTCTTTAATTCATTAATTAATTTTCATTCATTTAACATCTCATTCACTTATATATGAATTACCTTCAGATGAGTATCTATATAAATTCATGTAACAACAAATACATAAAAAATATATATGTATGTATAATGGTACGTGTATAAGTGTTTATATATACACGTGTATCTGTGGGAGAGTGTGTGTATATATATTCATGTTTCTGTATGAAACTAGATGTGTTTGTATAGATTTTTGTGTACATATATGTATTATTATTATTTTTTTTCTATTATTTATAAAAAAATATATAAATATGCATCTATGTATGCTTAATTGGATGTATGTATATTTTTGTGCACAGATATATTTATGCAAATTTTTTTTATATATATTCATATATGAGTGTATTTGTGAATATGTATGGGTGCGTATATGTATATATATATATATTGAGAACAATTTAGGTCTTAATAGACACAAAATGTGATCTATTTCTAGCACATTAATTGTCCACGTTAGTGGTCAACGTTATATATATATATATATATATGTGTGTGTGTATATGTATATGTGTATATGTATGTATCTGTGTGTGTATATGTGTATGTATATATGTGTATATATGGATGTATATGTATATATATGTATATTTATATATATATATATGTATGTATATGTATGTATGTGTGTATGTATATATATGTATGCATGTATATGTATGTGCGTGTGTATTTGTGTATATATATATATATATGTATATATGTGTGTGTGTATATATATATATATATATATATGTACTTGTATATATGTATATATATATGTGTGTATATGTATGTTTATAGGCGTAGATGCATATATATATGTATGTGTATGTTTGTTTTTATGTATATATGAGTATCGATGTGTATATATGTGTATGTGTGTATGTGTATATGTATATGTGTATATATATATATATATATATATATATACATATGTATATATGTATACATATGTATATGAGTATGTGTATGTATTGATATATGGATATGTATATGTATATGTGTGTATATATATGTATATGTGTGTGTGTGTTCGTATGTATATGTGAGTGTTAGTTTTGACGTGGGTGTGTATATAAATATGCATATTTGAACTTATTGGAGGAAATGTAGGTCTGTTTGTGTATATATATGCGCATACACATAAGTATAAGTGTTTATATACATTCATCTCAATATTTTCATAGAAACACAGTATTAACCCCGTTTATAATGCCTTTTTATTACATAACATTCCTTTCCCAAAAAATTTTTTTATTGTATTTATATCATCCTATCTACTCCAAAATCTACACTCTGAATTTTCCTTCCCTCTCTCTCTCCTTTTTTTTTTTTTTTTTTCTCTCTTCCTTCCTTTCTTGTCCTAAGTACTATCTGGTAGCGTCCACATCTCTAACGGTTTTTTCAAATGAATTACGTTATAACCTTATCCAACTATAGTTCTCATACTCGGTCATAATGTCTTACGTTTAAGATGATCCCCATACATTTCCCTGAGGAGAAGTCTACATTTTTAACATCGACGATTCCTATGGATCGCTTAAATTGTAATTCTTTGAAACATATGTCGGAATAAAGTATGCAGTTATAACATGCGTTCACTCCATTCCTTAAATTTATATATACTCAAATGCCCAAAATATCAAGGAGTTTCTGCCTCAAAAACAGGAATTACACCACAGTTATTTTGTGATCTTTGCTACCCTGGTTTCTATTAACCCATTTATTCTATCCGAATTATTATTAATTAGGATAAAATAAATACATATAATTAAATATATATATATATATATATATATATATATATATATATAGTTAATTCGAGTAAGTTATATCCTCATTAGGGATTATATAATCCAAAGTATTCCACTGAAGAAGTCTTACTCCCATATAGTTGGAATGCTCAGAACTTCTGATCAACTTGGTGATAGGACTGAAACATATATGTAGGTTCTTTTATTTTATTTTTTGAGCTTCACAACTTGTAATCAATTTATTTGTACTGTTATGGTTTTTAAAGAAAATTTTCATCATTTTATAACACACAAATTATTCATGCATTTATTATTTCTCCATTTTTATTTTTTTCCCCTATACATACTTACACACACACACACAACAGGCTTCTTTCAGTTAAGGCTTTGATCAGCCCAAGGCTATAGTAGCCATGCAATGGAACTGAACTCAGAACCATGTGGTTGGGAAGGAAACTTATTACACAGCCATGTCATCTTTCATATTTGTTTAAGAGTTACTTAACACAAAAAAAGAAAAACCCAGTAAAGTCCCTTGTCATAATTCACTTGTATTGGATTGACCTTTTTACTTGAAGTAACATTATGTAAATTCTGTGAAGGCCTTATTTTGTGAATTGATTTTGATTTTCCAGTGTGGGTTCAGAAGAACCAAGAAGGTAATTGTTCCCCAGTGACTCTGCGACAAGCTATGTACAGAAAACTTTCATATCATAAATGGAGAGCGAAGAAAGAGGTAAAAACTAGTATTCATTGATCTACTATTTTGGTTTGAATAATTCTTATCTTTAGTAAGCCCCCTGTATATTTTTTGTACCCCTTTTTAACCCTTTAGTGTTCAGATTAATTTGTAAAACGTAATGCTTACTTGTTCACATTATTTTGAATTATTCAGGCCCAAGAGGGGTTTCCACAATATTTGCTTGTAAGTTTGTTAATTTTTTACATACAGATTCTAAATTTTGTTAGTGGGTGTTTATATGCCTGCAGATTATAGTTTTGTAATTTTAGCTGATCTTGCTGATTAAATTTGACTTTTCTGGGCAAGTAAATATAATTAATAGGTGTGAAAGCAATAACATTATGGATAAACACTAAAACTGAAATTCTTAATGCATCTTATCTGTTGGATTTGTTATTAAAATTATCCCAGATGTCAACCACCAACAATTTTGCCACTTTTCAAGATGATGTACATTAATTTGAATTAATTAAAATACAGGTGTAATCGGTATAAGATTTTATTCTTTCTCTATGTTTCATTCAAACATTTTCATTGAAAATAAGCTACAAAACTCCTTTGCTAGTCACTATACCATTGGCTATGTACTCTTATACAATTTAATGAATACATTTACATAACAGAATGCATTTAATAAAAAAAGCTCATTAACAGGTGAGGCAAAGGTGAATATAGGTATGTAACACTGAAAATTTATATGTATTTCTCACTTTCACATATTATTTGTAATAAAATGAAAGGATTATATGATAGTATTACTATCAAACAACAAAATATAGTAATGCCATATTTCTATCATGAAACTGTCCAAAGTATCCTTTACACAAGGGCACTTTGCAAAATGAATACATATATGAGGTCTCAACCTGATAACCTTTTGCAGTTTTTCTTTTTTGCAGCAAACACAGTCTGCAAACTGTTTTCCTTCTATTTATTTTTCCCACTTCATAGAAGTCAATATTTTCTCTGTTGACATCCACCTCAGTTAATTTTGCTTTTCTCCCAGTTCTGTGCTTTCTGGAAGAAAAGCCCTTGTGTAACTAAGATGCGATGTCAACCCGAAATTTCAAATGGTCGTAGTCCTTTGGTGGCTCTTTGCATAAACAATATATAAATTAACTATAGTTAGACATAATGCTGGAGAGATATGGATCACCATTACCTTATATCAGGATTCCAGTAGTTCCACAGTCGAGGAAGCTGCTTGATACCAAACATGTTTACAGTAAAAAAAGTTTGCATTTCTGCTGTGTCAGTTGGCTGCCATAGTGGATCAGGTCTTCCACAAATGGAAGTTATGTGTTGAGAATATTTGTTTCCTCCGTGACAGTTTCAAAAGACTTTTTGGTAAAAATAAAAATAAATAGTCCAATGGTTGAGCATCGGGAGGTGGACTGGATTGTGGACTAGTCTTTTCTCTGAAATCGGGAATTCCGGTTGATGTAGTAATATTTAACCATGTTGCTGTAATGTTTTCGATATCATTTTCATCACTTTCATTATAAGAAAGATGAAGATTCACAAATGTCAATATGATTCATCCGAAGACAAATCACTGTTGTTTTCGTTTATATTTTGTACATCATCAAAAGTAAAAGTTGGAATTGCTACTTGCTGACGCCATATCATTAAAAACTAAGATGTATACTTATCTTCAAATGTTGAAAAAACCAAGAAGTCTCAAAAGTTTCACCGTATTTTTACTTACATAAAGGCGAGAAAGGCTTTATCTCGCATTATCTCAAAGCTACGAGAATTCAATAATGTGATTTATTCCTTTAGCGATTTCGTAGAGGAATCAGATGCGGCTGGATTTGGCCTGTTCAAACAAATAAAGGGGAATAATTTTCAGCCGGTTTGTGCGAGTCTAAACACTAAAGAGTTAAGACATATGGCTTTATAAAGGGGTATAACTTAGTTTGGGTTAGTGATCGTTTTTGAAGAAAACCTAATGGACAAATTTAATCACAATAAATTTTGGTGACATGTTTTTGAGGACTATCCTTGTGATTGTGATTATTTAAACAACATTTTTTTTTCTTTCTTTTCGTTGTTCTCTGTCTATTTTTTCATGTTTACATAGGTTGAGCATTGAAGCATTACTTCACACCCAGTCACTAACCCTTACCAGTTTTCCTGAGTATGGGACTTTACATTCCACGTGTCTTTGAAAGTTCAGAGCTGCAGGACGTTTTGCTAATGTGAAATGTGAACCATTTTACTATTTCACTTCTTTTTGCTCATATTGTTGTTATTTTTGCATAACATTTAATATTTGTAAAACACTTTGACTTTCTTTTCTCTTATCCAACTTGGCTGTCTGTCAGTTATGACAATCAGTGTTCCATTGATCCAATCAGTGGAACAGCCTGCTCCTGAAATTAACGTGCAAGTGGCTGAGCACTCTGCTGACACATGTACTCTTAAGGAGGTTCAGCATGATAGAGAATGTGACAGGGCTGGTCCCCTTTGAATTACAGGTACATCTATCATTTTTGCCAGCTGAGTGGACTGAAATAATGTGAAATAAAGTGTGTTGCTCAAGGACACAACATGCTGCCGGGAATCGAACTCACGACCTTACGAACCCGAGCCCAAATACCCTAGCCACTAAGCCATGCGCCTTCACCTATCCAACCTATATTCTTTTGGCAACAGTCTAGTCAGTTACTCCATAGAACTTTGCTTTTCTTTCGTCTCTATATTCTTCTAAAGTACCAAGTAACAAATGCAGAACTCATTGAATATCAATATGACAAATACTGTTGGTGTTGTATTAGGAGTTTGTTGTAATTGCTGGTTGGAGCGATTAGTTATCTCCCTTGATGGTGAGAGATCTGTGACACTAGCACAAGCTTGAAATTGCTGAAAAAAAATATCAAAACAACTTGAAAAAAATTACTCATTAAAAAGCCTGTTTCAAAATGAATTTGATAATTGCTGTGAAATGTTTAGAACCCCCCCCCCCCCCCCCCCCAAAAAAAACCGCTGGTACTTAATCAACTGAAACTCACAAACTGTACCATAAAAAGTTGTAAAACATTTTCATTGACATTATTTCAATGACATTGTCTGAAGACATCAGTATCACATTTTCAAAAGAAAGGCTTCACAGTCACCAGGTGAAACTGTTTGTCTTGACCACACACCCATGCTTGCTTGCATCTGTTTGTGTGAAATAAATGTAAGTCTCTCATAATTCTATTTTACCATCTGTTGTTAACTTTTGCTTCCGTTCTTTATTTCAGCATGTGATGCAAGCATTTTCTCTGAAGAGCGATCCAAGCATTACTACAATCATCAAAGAAGAAAGTGATGAGAACAACTTTGTTGAGCCACCAGTGTCTGTAACTTCTGCGTCTGTGAACTCGTTGTCGTTGTTGGGTAGCTTCAGCAGTACGGCTGTACCTTCCAACAGCTCTGTAACAAACACCAATATTATTTCTACAAACACCAACCAAAACGATGTCAACATACCGAATATCGCGGCCATCAAACAACAAATTCATCAGTTAAACCAACAAGATACCATTAACCGGATTACGTTGCACCAGCAACAATCTGCACAGACATTGTTACCGTTTGAACTGTTACCTCAGAATAACGAGGGTTCAACGTCACTTCTGACCAGTGCCAATGCCACTGATTCAACTAGTATATTGACTCCTTTAGAACTGATTGCCAAAGAGAAAGGTGGAATCACGGTGAATATGGACTGCCTCAACACGTTGTTGTCGTTTGTGTGCTGTCCGACGTGTCATTCGCCTGTCAATCACAAAGAAACTATTCAGGGTTTTAAAACTGGAATTCTCTATTCTTTGCAGTTATTCTGCATAAATGGACACCTTATTGGAAACCCTTCATAATACTTGTGACACAAATCACAAGACCACTTCCCTAACAAAAAATTCAAAGACACTGAAAGAAAAAAAGAAAATCTATTTTTTTTCTTTTGAAATTTTTAATTATTTTGTTGATATTCTATAGACGTTTTTGACAAAGTTATGATGATGTCTATTTTTATCCAGAATTCTGATATCTTGAAAGAAAAAAAAAATCTCTCAAAATTTCTTATGTCACAATGGATTTTTAAAGGTTTTTTTTTTAAACGTTTCCTTTATGGGCAGGTCCCTTTCAGATGTTTATGTGAATATCAGCTACATTACTCATTAACTATAGTAATTAATAATGGCTTTTCTCATTTGCAACATTTAGACTAAATGTTTCCTCCTGTGTAACCAGTAGAGAAAGACTTGCACGTGTGTGTGTGTGTGTGTGTGTGTGTGTATATAAAACCAACACATGGGGCTCTTGGGCCTTGGGTCACCCTGTTGCTTCTGCTAAATATATATATATATATATATATATATATATGTGTGTGTGTGTGTCTAATGTATATAAACTTTATATAAACATGCATATATATTATACATATCATTTTACTTACACACGCACGCGCACGCACACACACACACACACTCTCTCATTCTCTCTCTCTTTCTCTCTCTCTCTTTCTCTCTCTCTCTCTCTCTCTCTCTCTCTCTCTCTCTCTCTCTCTCTCTCTCTCTCTCTCTCTCTCTCTCTCTCTGAAACAATCTCACTGGATAATAGGTGTCATTAATTCAAAACTGCATCATTCTGTTTTTAGCTGTAAGTGTTGGACAAGTTACTGCTAAGACAACAGTGATGAAATGTAGTTGTTACTGATGTCTTGCCCTTGTGATAATGGTTAAACTATAGGAATTAATTAATCAATTAACCCACCTACAATCAGCATATCTAATATGGCACTTATATTACCAACTGTGAAGTTCATCTCTGGGTTTTTTGTTTTTTATTTACTATAGTGAATTAACGGACTACCGTACACAGAAAGTTAAATGAGAACATCTCTTCTTCATTTGTTCTAGTTTCACAGATCAATGCTTTGTTTGATCACAATCATAGAACACTTATTTTGGTTATTGCTTGTAAAAACACTTCTTTGCAGTTTTATTTCTCATCTCTAATTTATTCTGTATATATAACCCTGTACATAGCTGCTATGTATATACCTATACATATAGATATATATATGTGTGAATTTGTGTTGCAAGATTCTTGGTGTGAAACCATGTGTTGAAACAGATATTGTTGTATTTCAGATGATCATTTTTTTCTCTTTGCCAAATAAGCTCATGCACTGTATATTTGTTCTTCACTCGTTTATTACTGTTCTTATTCTAACTCATGTCCATTATCCAGAGCAAGAGCACACATAGTGTTGCTGAGGAGGTCACAGATGTGTGACGAAAGATTTCAGGAAACGGACATGAGTTAGAATAAAAACAGTAATAAACGAATGAAGAACGAATATATAATGTGTGTATTTATTTGGCAAAAATGAGAAAAAAATGACCACCCGGAAATACAACAATATTTACACATTTGTTGCAAATTTGAATGTTGATATCTATTTTCTTTTAAAATGGAAGATCGTCAGTTCAAATTCCCTTCACATTGCATTAAATGTTGGCCAAGCTGTTTTATTGTAAATATATTTCTTTTCTACTAATTAAAACAATCGCTTAAGTTAATTAGAACAACATGATGATAAATCACTTTCTCGTTAAGAATGTATATTTATATTAATGATGTATTTACTAGAAATGGTTGAATGAATTGGACTGTCATTTCCCATTTTTCTCTCTCAGGACTGACGTGTAAATCTAAGAATACACACATACATGTATATATGTATGTGTGTGTGAATGTATCTATATATATGTGTGTGTATATGTAGATATGTGTATGTATATATGTGCGTGTATGTATATATGTGTGTGGGTATATGTGTGTATGTGTATATATGTGTGTGGATCTATGTATATATGTGTGTATGTGTATATAATTGTGTGTGTGTGTGTGTCTACATAGCCATGTGTGAAAGTATTGTTTCAGAGAATGACTGGAATATACCAGAGCCAATATATTGTGTAGATAAATACTTTGCGAAAGTTAGTGAATAGTTTGGTAAATTCTTAATACTGAGATGGTTTTGGTTTTTTCTGTAGGATATTTTCATTTCCCACATCACTTAATGTTTGACATCATAGCAAAAATAGAAAATAATAAGAAAAAATAAGCCAACCCCATTTATATTTACAGTAATTGTTATCAGGTGTCTGTGAGGTGCTTACAGACAAATGTGACAAATATTGTATAGGTGTAGTGGCCATGTGGATAAAAATTCTCTCTTTTTCTGTATGGCTACTGCAATAACAACAAACACATGTTTAGTTGCAGTCTGTTTGTTTTCTTCAGTATAGTCACTGCTGCAAGTAAAAGATTTTAACAGTCCTTGGTCTGCTCCATGTTCCATGGAATTTAACAAATGATCTGCAGGAATTCTTGGAGCACTTCTAAGCCAGGATTCAGTCAGAAGTTACAAACAAGCTGGTTCTACTTTTGCTGGATGCAGGGCCTCTCAGTTTGACCTTATTTGTTATGTGAAGGGAAGGGTTGTGGGGTTGCATTCATAAACATGACACTTCATTTCATAGAGTGCTCCAGTTTGTTTTGTTGAAAATAAGTACTGGTGCTTCTCTCTGTCTCTCCCCCTCCTCGCCTCTCTCTCTCTCCCCCCCTTCCCTTTTCTCTCTCCTCTCTCCCTTCCCTGCTCTCTCTTTCTCTCCCTTCCCTTCCCTGCTCTCTCTTTCTCTCCCTTCCCTTCCCTGCTCTCTCTTTCTCTCCCTTCCCTTCCCTGCTCTCTCTTTCTCTCCCTTCCCTTCCCTGCTCTCTCTTTCTCTCCCTTCCCTTCCCTGCTCTCTCTTTCTCTCCCTTCCCTTCCCTGCTCTCTCTTTCTCTCCCTTCCCTTCCCTGCTCTCTCTTTCTCTCCCTTCCCTTCCCTGCTCTCTCTTTCTCTCCCTTCCCTTCCCTGCTCTCTCTTTCTCTCCCTTCCCTTCCCTGCTCTCTCTTTCTCTCCCTTCCCTTCCCTGCTCTCTCTTTCTCTCCCTTCCCTTCCCTGCTCTCTCTTTCTCTCCCTTCCCTTCCCTGCTCTCTCTTTCTCTCCCTTCCCTTCCCTGCTCTCTCTTTCTCTCCCTTCCCTTCCCTGCTCTCTCTTTCTCTCCCTTCCCTTCCCTGCTCTCTCTTTCTCTCACTTCCCTTCTCTCTCTCTCTTTCTCTCACTTCCCTTCTCTCTCTCTTTTTCTCTCCCTTCCCTTCTATCTCTTTCTCTCCCTTCCCTCCTCTCTCTTTCTCTCCCTCTTTCCTTCCCTTTCCTCCTCATCTCCCCTCTGCCTCTATCTCCCCTTTCTTCTCCCTTTTCTCCTCTCTTTCCTCCTTCTCTTCCCACTGGTTCAAGGGTGGAAGGGCTGAGAGAATGGCCCTGTCTGTATGTGACTGCATAGACACCAAAACCAATGGTCCATGCTAGTAAATCATACTCCCTAGTGATGATCATGGCTGTCCTGGTTATAATGTCAGGCTGAAGTACAAAGTTTTAACGCCTGATTCATGTCCAGGTAGCCTACAGTCTTCTCATCAATTCTACCATTTTGCCAAAAGCTATGGTACCAACCATTTCAAAACTAGTCATTGTTAATTGGTTAATTATTATCGTTTTTTTTTATTTCAATCTTCATTTGTCTTCAGCAAATCCCCTCCCATTGTCCATCACATTTGCTAAAGTTTTTGTCAACCCATTCAAGCGTAACATCAAAACCATTTTTATCATTGTGGATATATCTCTCCTTCCTTCCTCCCTCCCTCGTTAAAATTAATTGATCAAATATTAAAAGATGGTTATTTTTGCTACCCCCCTCTCTACCCTTTCATATGGTTTGTGGCATCTATTACAGGTTCCTTCCCTTTTGTTTCTTTACTCAGATAGGTGGAAGGGGTTCTGTTTGGGAGTTTGCTAAAGACATTAGTTTTATCCCTCTTTCATTACACTTGTGATGCCAGTCCAGTTGTCCTTACAACCTGCTTGTGCATCACATTTTTCCTTCAGACTGAGTTAAAACAGTCGCTATTATTATTATTTATTATTGTTATTATCAAAGGCGGTGAGCTGGCAGAATCGTTAGTATGGTGGGTGAAACGTTTTCTGGTATTTAGTCTGTCATTATATTCCTAATTCAAATTCTGCCGAGGTCAACTTTACCGTTTATCCTTTCAGGATCGATAAACTAAGTACCAGTTATGCACTGGGGTTGATGTAATTGACTATTCCTCTTCCCCAAATTTCAGGCCTTGTGCCTCTGGTAGAAAAGGTTATTGCTATTATTACGATGAGCTGGCAGAATTGTTAGTGTGCCAGACAAAATGCTTAGTGTTTCGCCTGTCACTATGTTCTGAGTTCAAATTCCACTGAGGTTGACTTTGCCTTTCATCCTTTTGGGATCTATAAATTAAGTACCAGTAAAACACTGGGGTCGAGGTGATCGACTGGTCCCCTCCCCCAAAATTGCTGCCCTTGTTAAGGATTATTATTATTATTATTATTATTATTATCATCATCAGGATGGTGAGCTGGCAGAATTGTTAGCACGCTGGACAAAATGCTCAACAGCATTTTGTCTGTCTTTACATTGTGAGTTCAAATTCCGCCAGGGTCAACTTGCCCGTCATCATTTCAAGGTCGATTAAATAAGTACCAACTATACACTGGGGTCGATGTAATCGACCGTCTCCTCCCCTCGAAATTGTTGGCCTTGAGCCAAAATTTGAAACCAATGTTATTTTTTGTTGTTTTTGTTTTTTAAAATATTTTTTTTTTGGCTCTCTTTTCTGTAATTTTAATCCTTTTTGTAAATGCCTCTCCTCATTTCAATAGATGTTTGGCGTGTGTACATCTCTGGAATTGGCAGATATTTCAGATATAATTCTTTATATATTTATTTAATCTTATAATATTCTGAAACTGCCATATTCGTCATGTATCTTTACTGTAATATTAAAAAAAAAAAAGTGAAACAAAAAACAAACAAATATCTTAAATGATATTTTAAAAGTATATTAGTTTTTTTTCTTTTCATTTTGTTTTCTTATTAATTTGCAGATAATCAACCAATTATTGTTAATTATTTTGTTCAAATCAAGATGGCGAGCTGGCAGAATCATTAGCACACCGGGCAAAATGCTTAGCGGTATTTCATCTGTCTGTAACTTCTGAGTTCAAATTCCGCCAAGGTTGACTTCGCCTTTCATCCTTCCAGGGTCGATAAATTAAGTACTAGTTGCATACTGGTGTCGATCTAATCGACGGGCCCCCTCCCCCAAAATTTCAGGCCTTGTGCCTAGAGTAGAAAATTGTTCAAATCTCACCAATGCTGACTTTGCCTTTTGGGACAGGGGGTGAGATTGTAGATAAACTAAATACCAGTGGTATACTGGGGTTGATTTAATTGACTAAATCCATCTTCAAAGCGTGCAGTCATAGATCTCTGTTGGAAATAATCACTGTTGACATTAATGTTACAAGCCATAATTGTGATTATGTTGTTACTTAAATTGCTACAGCTCATTGACATAAAATCTCGTAACTGTTCTGAGTTGAAATGTTTGATTGATTTCAAACTTACAGCATTTGCAGTTATTGATCTTGGGAAAGAAATATATTTTAGTTATTATTGTCTCTCTCCCTCTCTCTTATATATATATATATATATATATATTACGGAGATGTACTTGCATAGCAAGTGACCTGATCTGAGATCATGTGCTGAAACAAACAATTGTAGCGTGGAAGGTATTTATAAGCCATTTTAAAATACACAAAAAAACCGCTAGATTCACTTCAACATTTAAATTTAATTTATCAATCTAGCGGTTTCTTTCTATATTTTTAAATGGCTTATAAACACCTTCCACACTGCAATTATATACATGTATATATCTGAGAAATAAGGATAAACACAACTTTATACATACTCATATATCATCATCATCGTTTAACGTTTGCTTTCCGTGCTGGCATGGGTTGGACGGTCTGACAAAACTAGCAAGCTGGGAGGCTTGTTGAAGACTGGCAAGCCAG
>NC_142939.1:39520663-39535663 GCF_046866305.1 Octopus bimaculoides
TTAAGCATACATTGAGTATATATTTAACAGAAAACCATAATAACATTATAACATTTATTGGCATAATGAATTATTTAGCCACATGAGCGCTATTTCGACAGATAACTTCAAAAACCCTATTAGTCATGGAATCTGTCAATTTCTTAGTAGTAGCAGGTTGGACTGCCTCTGCTGGTCGCCCATAAGACATCTTTCGACGTAAATTGGCGTCCATTGGCATAAACATCTTGTTTGACGATGGACCAAAGATTTTCGATAGGGTTGAGATCCGGAGATGTTAGCGGCCACACCATCAACCTTTGACCTTGTATGCGGTAAGACCTGAAGAATGTTTGGGTGGTCCTAGCAGAGTGGGAGGGAGCGTTGTCATGCATGAAAACCAGATTCCTTAGAAGTGATAGCAATATATCATCTAGCCAGGAATCCAAGATTTCCTTCAGAAGTTTGCAGTAGGCAACTGCGGTCACTTAAACCTCTTCAGGCACCCTGACTGGGTCAACAAGCCTGTCCCCAGTGACACTAGCCCACAACATGACTCCTCCACCCTGTTGTTAACGTCGTAAACGTTGGTGACGCACATCTCCAAAACAGACCCAACCATTTGCCCAACAGTCAGGTCCGTCAAGGGTCGCCCTGGTTTCATCAGTGAACAGAACACAACTCATGTCTAACGTCATGTACTTTTGGGTTCATTGAAGCCTCAAACTTCTGTGACGAGGCGTTAAAGGAGGAACTTTCAGGGGTTCTCACACGGAAGCTATGGCTCCGAGGATGCGATTTCTGGTGGTCTTTGATACATGAGGAAGTCCGGTTTTGATTGTTTGTCCAAGCTTCCCACGTAACTTGTGGCCAATATTCCTTAAATCCCTAGCTGTCACAGTCTTGGAGGTTCCACAATCGGATCGTTTCTTCCTTGGCGAAGGGTCTTTCAGGAATCGTCTAACCGTGTCCACATGACGACCTAACTTCTCCGCAATAACATGAAGAGAAGTGCCTTTAGCACTTCCTTTGATGATGACAAACTATTCTTCGTCGTTAAGGCCTTTTATTTCACTCCTAAACTATTAGCGTGGTTCTGAGTGTAGGTAACACTCTATATTGTATGGATATCACATATATTGTATATATCACACTGTATTGTAGAGATATAAATATTGTATAGGTACAACACTATATTGTATGTATGTTTGTATGTGCATGTGTGTTTGTATGCATTGTATAAGTAGGACAAAGAACTGTAAGCCCTATGCGTGGACACCATTCATAACACATTTTGTGTGTAACGTTATCCTACATGACTCTAACACATCAAACTGTGGATTCACACCTTATATAATCATAATATAAAACCTTATAATTCTAATTATTATACCTGTCAATATAACACATAAAATAACAAGAATATTGTATGTAAATATACAGTGATTTATGATTGAAGTTCTTCAATTTTATTATTAACTAGCAGTATAACCCGACCTTGTCCGGGTGTGACTTATTATGCCATCTACGATAAGTCTTGCTAGCTGAAAATCAACTAAAAAAGAAAGCCTTACAACGAAAAAACCCTTATGATGTAAATATGTTCATAATTCAAAAGACGATGAAATTAATAGGGAAAGTCTGAAGGCTGTTTTGCGTAAAATTATTAAGCATACGTAAATTTCATCCATGTAATTGGCTATAGAAATGCTTGTGCAAAACAACTTTTTGCGCTGCCCTGATTATACATAGCAGGGTAATCCCTTTTCGCAGGAGCTAGGACAGCAATTTGTGATGAAGCAATTGCTGGCGATCTGTTGCTACACAGTTTTGCCAGAATTCTATCAGATTGGGAAGAAGATGTTGATGCACCATTTTGCATTATGTTCAAAATAGCTTCTGGAATGTGGTGCATTACTGCAGTCTGTTGCTGTCATTTTAAACCGGTTGCTGTCTTTCCCCAGCAAACTCTCTTCTTTGGAGGCATAATCTATGTATATATTAAACAGAACAACAAAAGTTATAATAGATGGCAGTGTCGGTACTTTTCACATATCTGTAATTTTTCAGATTAACACCCACACGATTACCCAACCCTAACACTAACCCTAAACCCTAACCCTAACCCTAACCCTGACCCTAAAAACCGTAACCGTAACATTAATCCTAAACCCTAAACCTGACCCTAAAACCCTAACCCTAACACCCTAGTGAAAATCTTGGTAAATTTACAAAACATTGACGAACATGAGTTATATTTTACTGAATGATTGTGTACTTGCACGTGTATGCTTTTGAGAGAGCGAGAGAGGAAGAGGTAGAGAGGGGGAGAGAAAGGAATAGAGGTAGTTAAAAGTTTTCTTATGACTGCTTCTCTTCACTGCCTATTACTTCATTAGAAATCTAAGGATGCACATAAGCACATAATAGAGAAAAATGAAACAAATATGGACGACTTGCTCCGAAACACCACCGAGTGGGGAACACTTCTCAAAAATAACCTGCAGTTGTTTCCTTCAAAATTCCTACATGCTTGAAATGTACATACATCAAGGTACATTTGTACAAAATTTCATGAAAAAATATTCATTTTCCTGGAAGTTAAGAGGAATTTAAGTGGAATTTCCGAATATTGTACCCCACCCCCTTCCAAAACACTTTCACCGAAAATTTTTGTATATTTGGAATCTACATAATAAATAATATATGCATAGAAAATTTCATAAAAAAACATTCATTTTTATGAAAGTTATGACCTAACAAAGTTGGGGGATACAACTCTGTAGTTATGCCATCAATGTTTTGTAAATATACCACGATGTGAATGACTGTGTTTACTTGCACGTGTATACGTTTGAGAGAGCGAGAGAGGAAGAGGGGGAGAAATGAATAGAGATTGAGAGCAATGTCTATGTTGTTGTCACAGGTCTTGTATGTGTGGTTGTGTGTGTTTTTACGTATCTATGTTATGAAAAATAGGTAAAGAATACTGAGATGAAAGTTTAATCTATGACGTTGTATGTATCACTTTCTCTCTCTCTCCCTCTCCCTCTTACTTTTACTCTCTATATTTTTATGTTGAGCGCGTGTGTAAGAATGGCGTTCCAGGTAGCAGGGATGAAATATAAAAGTTGCTAGAAACAACAGCCAAATCTCCCTTAAATCACACAAAGTAAACGGAATTTAAAAAATCTAATTACTGCACTGGAAAGTTCAGATCGAGAAAATTCCATTGATGTAAACATTTTTACGAAAAAGTGGAAAATGTGGATTTCTATAAACATTCAAAAAGGTTTCACACAAACACACAATTTCAGATTTATATATTAAGATTAATTAATTTATTTTCAATTCGAACATCAATCACAATGATTTCACTCCTCTGGGAGGGTCATGCAAATATCATTACTATGGACCTGACCGCATTTACTTTGAGTAATAAATAAATAAATAAATAATAATAATAATAATAATAATAATAATAATTACAACAATAATAAAAGATTATATTACAAAATAATTTTGTAGTCATGCTGAAACTTTAAGCAAGTTTTTTTGTTTTAAATCGAAGTGTGAGTAAACGAAATTGTTTTTTAATGTTTGTAAGATGATATTTACATAAAAAAAGAGCAAATTTTGTTAAAAAAAAAAAAAAGCAATATTTGAAAGCAATACTGTCAATGTTTTGGTGATGGCTTATTGTAGAACTTATGCATCTCAAGGCGGCAAGCTGGCAGAAACGTTAGCACGCCGGCCGAAATGCTTAGCAGTATTTCGTCTGTCTTTATGTTCTGAGTTCAAATTCCACCAAGGTCGACTTTGCCTTTTATCTTTTCGGGGTCGATAAATTAAGTACCAGTTGCATAATCGATTGGGCCCCTCCCCCAAAATTTCGGGCCTTGTGTCTAGAGTAGAAAAGAACTTGTGAATCTCTGACTTGTTCGTGCCACTTCTTACACCTGATGTGAACTATATTTCTACTTCTTCATCTCCTTCTGCATTGGTCTTCAAACACTTTTCAAAAACTATCAACCCCTTTTTTTCTATTATTAACATTTTTTTAACATCTTCCTTTGCTATGCTTCAACAAAATTAAACACAACAAAAAATTGCTGCCAACAGGTTATCCCCATTAAAAGATTTGTACGTAAGTCACGGCATCAATATTTAATGTGAATACATTTCGGCAAATAATAATGGTTTCAAATTTTGGCACAAGGCCAGCAATTTTGAGGAAGGGGTTTAAGTCGATTACATCGACCCCCAGTGCTCAACTGGTATTTATTTTATTGACCCCGAAAAGGATGAATTTTAACTCCGAACGTAAAGACGGATGAAATACCGCTAATTACTTTGTTCGGCGTGCTAACAATTCTGCCAGATTGCCACCATATTTTGACTATTACTATTTCCATATGATTCGCACAGAATAAAAACTGAAAATAGTATTTTGGTAATTAGAGTAATTAAAAGATGTATCTACCACTCATCACCTTCTTACCACCCCATTTTCTCCGAGTTCCCATATTTCCATCGTCTTACACCTCCCTGTTGCACTCTACATTGATATTTACAGCCCCACCCAACATATCTGTCAGTTGATAGCACTCTCCCTCTCTCTTTAGCGATCTCCCTCTCTCATCATTGATACCTTTCTACTCATCATATTGTAAACCTACTCATTTCAACTCCTATCTCAATTATTCTTTCCCTTTACTCCGCACACCATCAAATCAATTACCACTCCCTCCAAAACCCTACCACCTCCCTCCAAAACTCTACCTTCTCCTCATCTTAGCAATGATCTCGTCTTCTAAATCGGAGTAAATCACATCTTTGATGGCGGGGTGCTCTGTCAGTTGTGCATGTTACGTTGCACTAATCTAGAGCCATCATCTACAACACCACACTCCTATCAGCCACCCGTAGTTCCTCCGACTGCACCCCGCCATCTTTTACCTTTTACCAAGCTAGCATTCCATTAAAATCCACTTCCCACCTTAATTTCTATATTTTACTCTCTCACCCGGGAACCTCGCCATTTCTTTTCTCTTTCAAAGGAGACAGAAACCTCCATAACCCCGTGGTTAGAAGCTTAGTCACAACCAACCGAGTACCTAACTCCTAGTCACAACTAGTCGGGTACTTGACTTCTAGTGACATTTAGCCAGGTACCTTTAAATGCCCTCGCCAAGATGTCCCATTTGATTATATCTTAAACGCTACAATCATAATCAGCCCGAAATCCTCGTGCCAATTCACCCAACATCTTATCAATCTCATCTACAACATACCATTTCTTAAGCACAATACATCGATGGCATAAAATATTATTTAGGTGACCGATCCTGTTATCAATTTAGCATTCTCTACCCGTATCAGACAAAACATGTTGCCCACCATTTCAATTCACCTGGTCACTCCGTTAATTACCTCTCGGTGTGTGGAGTTTCTGAACACTTATAGTTCTTCACATCTCCACAAAACGTAGAGATAAGTAACTTACCTGTGTACTCGGCACTGCCTCACCAACAGGCCTTATGGAAGATTAACATCTTCGTAAAAAAAAGATGTAAATAATTATTTTGAAACTTAACGTATTTTCTTACATTCTTTAACTGCTTTCCTCTTTCATTCTGGTCACTGTGAAATAATTAACACTTTTCACTTTCTCTCTGTCTTTTTCCTGCTCTCAAAAATACATTATCTCCATGACAATCAGTGTCCCCTCCTCCCATTTCTGTATTGGTTTTTAATGATGTCTGTTGAACTTCACTTACAAATTCATGCATTAATCATTTGCTTAACTCATAACTATTGCTTTCTCACCAACCTGTCACACATGTATTTTGGCTCTTATCTACACAAATACAATTATATCACTCCTTCTCCCAAATGAATGACTATGTTTTAATCTTTATTCCTGCATTGCCCTCTTATCTTCACCCTCTTTTATTTCTAAGTACCAAGTGCTACCCAATTCTTTTGTTGAAATATATTTTCTCTGACGAATACCCATATCATAACGACTTACCTCACTACTTACTAAACTCACAGACTTCAGTGTAAAACCTTTGCTGTTGTAGGCCACCTCTGTTGTCGCAAAACTAACAACTAATGAATAGTTGTGCCAACATTCATTTTTATTTGTGGATGTGCCTTGAATCATCAGCCTTTTTGGAGATTTAAGCGGAATATTATGTTTTAATGTTTAACACAGAAGTACGTTGGCTAAGTTATGGCCGTCTTTTCGTACTTGTAGTGGAACTTCAGTATGAAAACCTCGAATTTCTCGAGCGTCAAGGACCACCCTCCCATTTACGATCTGCTTTAAAATTGAAACGTTTTGTTTTTAGGCTGGGGTATTTCATTGATATTTTCAGTTCCATCAAGTTTAAACATAACGACGAAAGTTTCCTTACACCACCATGTTGAAACCGTGGATATCATTCAAAGCTTGTGGCTTTTACAGGAAAATTATTAATTTGAACATTATTTACATGATTTGCATTTGACGGATATTTGTCCTCATCTTGTTTGTTGTTAATACAACGTTTCAGCTGATATACTCTCCAGCCTACATCAGGTGTCTTGGGGAAATTTCGAACCTGGGTTCTTATTCCTAAGGTATTTTTCGATGCTATTATTATTATTATTATTCAGGTCACTGCTTGGAATCGACCTGAATAATAATAATAATAATAATAATAATAATAATAATAATAATAATAATTATAATAATAACATCGAAAAATACCAAGGCACCTGATGAAGGCTGGAGGGTACATCAGCCGAAACGTATTAACAACAAACAAGATGAGGACAAATGTCCGTCAAATGTAAATAATGTACATAATTGTTCATCTCTTAAATATAGAACTGTATTAATTTGAAGGGACCGTATTGAAAATGGAAACCTTGAAAAATTTGCAATCATCAATGATATCCTTTAGTGGAGGTGATTAAATAATCTAATGAAATACTTCAATAAGTCAAGAACCATATGGAAGTTCTAAGACCAATGTTGAAGGTTATTTTTCAGGTGGAATTTATGGATCCAGACTACTTTATCCTTTGATATACCAAATCAAAGACAACGATCCACCGAAGTACGATTTCATGAAATTCAAAGAAAAAAATTTGTTTCCACAAAAAAGGTTGCACTGGATGTCAAAAAGTTTGGATGTGAACAGTTCCAAATTTACCATAGTTTGTCTTCGAGGGCATCGAATATTTTTAGTTTCCCTTATAACTACAGTTCTCTATGTAACACGATTTTACGAAATTATTCGATCTGAAATCAAAGTGGAGAAATCGATTATCGTCTGCAATCAATTTCTCCACCTTTTGGCAATAACCGTATGAATAACTATAATCCTGTTTTTATATTTTAATTGCACAAAATCACAGCACAAAACAATTTCTGTAGAGTTATGAAGAATCAGTGTTATATAGAAAAGTGAACAATGCTTCAAAAATTGTTCGTTTCACTCTTTTCTTGTAATTCATTTATAAGAATTAAAAGCATTCATTTATTTTCTGGAATCAATGAAACCAAAGTTCTACTGTAAAATAATTGTCGCTAGCTTGTATCTCTTTCTCATTTGCTGTTTCTTTTTTCTAAAAATAAATGACAAAAACCTTCAGATTATTTTCTTTTTTTGTTCTTCAGGTAGATGGCCCTGCTCAGTATGTAGAAAAGGAGTAGGTAGTAACTCTATAAGATGTACCCGGTGCAAGCTATGGACACATAAGAGGTGCAGCAACATCAAAGGCAGGTTAACTAGCAAGTTAGTTTTTGTTTGTGGCAGATGTTCAGGTGCAATAAAGACTGCAAACAAACAGGAAACAACTTCTATCTCATTCCAGGGTGAAAAACTAGAGGTAGTCGATAGCTTCCGCTATCTGGGCGACCAAGTTAGTAGTGGGGGTGGGTGCGCTGAAAGTGTAGCTGCTAGAATAAGAATAGCCTGGGCAAAGTTTAGAGAGCTCTTACCCCTGCTGGCGACAAAGGGACTCTCACTCAGAGTAAAAGGCAGACTGTATGACGCATGCGTACGAACAACCATGCTACATGGCAGTGAAACATGGGCTGTAACTGCTGAGGACATACGTAAGCTCGCAAGGAATGAAGCCAGTATGCTCCGTTGGATGTGTAATGTCAATGTGAATACCCGTCAGAGTGTAAGTATCTTGAGAGAAAAGCTGAACATTAGAAGCATCAGTTGTGGCGTGCAAGAGAGACGATTGCGCTGGTATGGACATGTGGTGAGAATGGAGGAGGATAGCTGCGTGAAAAAGTGCCACACCCTAACAGTTGAGGGAACCCGTGGAAGAGGTAGGCCCAGGAAGACCTGGGCTGAGGTGGTGAGGCAAGACCTTCGTACATTGGGCCTCACCGAGGCGATGACTACGGACCGAGACCTTTGGAAATGGGCTGTGCGTGAGAAGACCCGGCAAGCCAAGTAAGATCGTTGCCAGTGCCCCTGGACTGGTTCTTGTGCGGGTGGCACATGAGATGCACCATTTTGAGCGTGGCCGTTGCCAGTACCGCCTGACTGGCTCCTGTAGGATTTTCGAGCGAGATCGTTGCCAGTGCCCCTGGACTGGCTTGTGCGGGTGGCACATAAAAGACACCATTTCGAGCGTGGCCGTTTTCGTGCGGGTGACACGTAAAAGCACCCACTACACTCTCTGAGTGGTTGGCGTTAGGAAGGGCATCCAGCTGTAGAAACTCTGCCAAATCAGACTGGAGCCTGGTGTTGCCATCCGGTTTCACCAGTCCTCAGTCAAATCGTCCAACCCATGCTAGCATGGAAAGCGGACGTTAAACGATGATGATGATGATGATGATGTTCTGTTGAGTGGTCATCCATAAATAAAATATAAGCAAGTTACTGACATTTTTCTGAAGTTATTCTAGTGCCTAATAGAACTGGTCTTCATGGTGATAATTGCGACGGTTTTGTGAGATGAGTGGGACGACATAGTGGCCAACCCTATGTATGTGTGTGTGCGTGTGCGTTTGTCCCCCACCACTGCTTGACAACCGGTGTTGGAGTATTTACGTCTCCGTAACTTAGAGGTCCGGCAAAAGTGACCGACAAAATAAGTACTAGGCTTAATAAATAAATAAGTATTGGGGTCGATTCATTTGACTAAAAATTCTTCAAGGTGGTGCCCCAGCTTGGTGGCAGTCTAATGACTGAAAGAAGATAAAAAATAAAAAAGATACACTTAGTTACAACTAAATTAAAAACTAAAAACTTTTAATTAAGCTAAAAATGGATCTCAGCCAAATTTACGAGCATCAATTACAGTTGCTTGATCAACTGAATGATCAAATTATTTGAATTATCGTGTAGGTGACTGAGTATTCCGCAGACACATGTCTCCTTAATGTGATTCTCAGGTGAAAATGAGCCTGACACAGTGTGTGGTAAGACTAGATCTTTAAATTACGGATACAATCCATCAGACGGGATTCTACAGTTTCCATCCACCAGGATTCACTCACGAAACTCGGGCTGACGCGATGGCATGCTAAAATACAAGATGGAACCCTCGGCTTTCTGACTGAGGAGCAAACTTTTTAACCATTCAGCCATACTGCGTCTACTTCTCTCTCCCTCTCCCTCTCTCTCACTTTCTCCTTCTCTCTGTGTTCCCTGTCTCCCCTTTCTCCCCTGTCCTTTCCTCTCTTTTTCTCCTCCCCCTCTCTCTCTTCATGAGCTATGCTTATTTTACAGGCGGCGACCATCATGGATCTCCACACCAAAGTCTGAACATTCATACATTCATACAGCAATAGTTTCCCATTGCCCTTCGCTGGTTTATTTACAGTTTACACTGCTAATCTCCTATCCTCTAAAGCTTACCCTTGAAGCACTGTGTCTATATAATCCTTATACAGGGGCTATTGGTTCACATGGCATCAAGACATGTCCACACGTTAGTTGGCCTGTGTGATTTGAGTCTAGGGAGCAGGCTTCCTCTGAGTTCTGCATGTCTTAGCCACAGGACCAACTTCTGTTATTTGACCCAAAACAGGGGCTTAAGCAAGGCTTGAAGTAGAAAGATTATGATCTACTTAACCAAGATAAAAATAAACCCGCTAGATTTTTGGTGGGTTGTTCGCTAATCTACTCGAAAATATATTTGACAAAATATTAATCATTTCTGGTGACAACAGTTAAATTAGACAAGTATAAATGATACCAAGTTGTCTTAGGTTAAATTAGTTCAAAGTAGGTTATACATAAGAGTTGTCTCAGGCTACAGATGTATACATACATACATACATATATATATATATATATATATATATATATATATATAATTGCAACGTGGAAGGTGTTTATAAGCCATTTAAGAAATACACAAAAACAGTTAGATTCACTTCAACATTTAAATTTAATTTATGTCAAAATATTTTTGTCGCTTTGAGACCGCGACCTGTTCACTGACAAAATTCTGTGCTGTATTCTTTTGTAGTCTTATACCATCTTATAAATTTTTATTTTGCAATAAAACACTAACTGCGGATAGAGACTTTTTGATCGCCATATATATATATATATATATATATATATATATATATATATATATATATATATATATATATATATATATATATATATATATATGTATATATATATATATATATATAAATAAAAAAAAGCAACATGGATTTTCAAGGTTATTGCAGTACGCACGTTTCATGCCACTCCATTTATTTAAGTAATGCGAGCATTTGTTGGCATTCCGTCGGTTACAACGACGAGGGTTCCAGTTGATCCGATCAACGGAACAGCCTGCTCGTGAAATTAACGTGCAAGTGGCTGAGCACTCCACAGACACGTGTACCCATAACGTAGTTCTTGGGGATGATTCAGCATGACACAGAGTGTGACAAGTCCGGCCCTTTGAAATACAGGTACAACAGAAATAGGAAGAAAGAGTGAGAGAATGTTGTGGTGAAAGAGTACAGCAGGGTTCACCACCATCCCCTGCTGGAGCCTCGTGGAACTTTAGGTGCTTTCGCTCAATAAACTCTCACAATGCCCGATCTGGGAATCGAAACCGCGAGTACACTGCCCTAACCACTGGGCCATTGCGCCTCTACAATGCGAGCATTACATTAAATGTAAAATGCAGAGCAATCTTCAGCTGCACAAGGATACAGAAAATTTACTGAAAATTTCATTTCAGCTGAATGGACATATTACTGTTGTGACAACATTTAAACAATCTAAGTGGGAAAGAAGACAAAAAACCATCTTGACATAGCCAAGGCTAGCAGGCTAGTAATTAATTCTAGGCAGAATTCTAACTGTCCCTGATTTTATTTGTTTTTTATCTAGTGATTTAAAGCTTAAGGGGGCAACCAACCTTTCTCTTATAAGGAAAGGGAAGGGGTAAACATTATACATGGATATGGTTATAAAGATTCCTCTGGTCATAGTGGCAACACAATTTTAGGTTGGGTTTTTTTCACTATCATAATGTAGTAGGAGAAATTTAACATTAAGCATCTAGGTCAACAGGACTTTTTCTTTAGTCAGAATAATGTATCAGTATTGTTTTACATATACCAAGTATGGAAACTTATAGATATCGATATTAGCTTAATTATTATGTTAATAATAAAGATGTAGTTAGTTCATACAAAATCCCTGAAGTAGTGTCAATTTTGAATTTAAAAGCTATAGATAAGGTGTGAAGTTTAAAAATTTTATATATATTGGACTAAAGAAACTATTTTAAATTATTTTAAAAATCATTTTAAAATTAAAATTTAAGCTAATATATCTAATATTATTTGAAAGACACATAAGAGATAAAATTTATTTTATAACGACTATAAAAGAATCTATACATAGGATATACATGGTTTATAATGGTTTATAAATGGTTTATAATTTTGGACTCATTAATGTTAAAGAAAACTGATAAAATGAATGATTAAAATTAATGGTGGAAATTATATATCTAATATTATATTTAATGGACACATAAGATATAAATTTATTTTATAACTGATGTAAAGAATTGATACAAGGATTTACATAGTTTATAAAGCTTTTTATAATGATGGACTTATCAAGGTTTTAAAAACTAGTAAAGTGAATGATTGGAATTAACATAGAATTATAATGGTGAAAATTAAAAACTTATATATCTAATATTTAAAGAACACATAAGGGATAGAATTTATTTTATAATGTAAAGAATTAATATAGGATTTACATAGTTTATAATAATGGGTTTATCAAGGTTTATCAAGGTTTAAGGAACTAATAAAAAGAATGGTAGGAATTAAGAATTCAATAATAGTCCAAGACAATTAATAGAGAACATGATAATTATGTACTAGTTTAATTATACTATCTTACATAGTCAAGAACTTGTTTTAAAACTAACATGGGCTAATTGCAGAATATTAATGAAACAAGGATTAGATTTATTTAAGTCAAACTATAGAATAACTATAATACTACCAATACAAGCCCTGAAATAATGGAATAATAAGGATCCTTTTAGAGTCAGGCATTAAATAAAATAAAATAGAAAATTTTCAAGGTTTGAGAACTAATTAAAAACATTAAGAACTTAGAAAACATCCTATTCTTATAAGCTACATAGAGTAAAAATAAGTAAGATACATTCTAAAAACTAACAGCAATAGCAGAAGTGGTGTGAAAAAATATATCATCTATAGATAAAGTTGAAATCTTAGTGTGGTGTTATGGGCTGTGATGAGCTGTGTGTTGTTGGTGGAGAGGGATGAGGCAAACAGAAGTGAAGCCAGACCGGAAGGGCCAGACCGGAAGGGTCAGACCGGAAGTCGGACACACGCGGTCGAAGGCCAGCACGTGGGGGCAGTCAGAAGACAGACAGCTTACGAGGAAGACGTGTTTTGATCTGGAGCGATCGTTTACTCCGCCGCGGTTTACAAGGTAAGGTCCAACGTTTCATTCTGTACTTTTGCTTCTTGTTGTCTTTTTCCTCCATCACATCACACTTAGTTATCACAAGAAGATGGCTATGTCAAGATGGTTTTTTTGTCTTCTTTCTTTGGTTTTTGATCACCTTGTTTTTGGAATTGTTTGGATAATACCATACTATATTCTGGTGCCTAAGCTTAAGTGCCACATCCAATTTTGAATCTATAAATATATATATTCATCAAATATCTTTGTCGGTCGAAGCAATTGTTTTCTTTTCTATAAAATCTCACATGAGCCTCCCAGGAAAAATATCTCCTCCCCTTGTACTGCTTGGACAAACCAAGCGAATGGGGTCACCTTGCGCAAATGTCCAGACATACGATGTGGCCTATTTGTTTGTTTGCTAAAACTTTTGTGTCGTCATTGGAAAAGGAAATAAAAAGACTGTCCCCTCTCCCCACTGTCGAGTAAAGAATGGAAATATGAAAGAAAGAAGTAAATGATTGAAGAAGAAGCAAACAGATAACCCCAGAAACAATTCGAAGAAGGAGGAGGGGAAGAAAGAGGAGGAGGAGAAGGAGTAGGAGTAGGAGAAGAAGGAGGCAGTGAATAATAAGACACACTTGTCCTGTAATATCCTTGAGCAAGACATTTCATTTCATGTTATTCTGTTCTATTTATCTGAAATTGTGTACAAGCCTATCGCTGACGGAACTCTAATGCTCTCTCCCTCTAGCTCTTCCTCCAGCTCTCACCGCTTTGAGATTCTCCCAGGTCAATAATAATGGAACCGAGAGGCTGATTATATCTGCTGTGATTTCGTAGGGACCTAAAATAATTAGCTGAAACATGCTACTCTTTATGAAGTCTTACTCACTTGAAAGTGATGGCTAAGCTACACATAAAGAGGTAGGGATTATCGTTTTGAAGTCAGAATAATTCATAAGAAAACGAAGGGTTGAAAGGAACAGTTGTTAGGGAATCTGTGGGTACAATATAATGTTTGTACAAGTGTATGTATATGTGTAAGTGTGTATGAATGTGTGTAAGTGTATGAATGTGTGTAAGTGTGTATGAATATGTGTATATACAGGAGTTGGACAAAATAATGGAAACAACTAGCATCATAGCATCATAATTTTTAAATATCTATAAAACCGTCAAAGCTTGTGTATTTTTATGTTTTTTTTAATTTATTATTAGTGTTGCTTAATATGTTTTGCTAAAATTTCTGTTTCTTTTCAGATATCAGAAAAATGTATTTAAAATTCATTAAAACGACAGATCTATTGGACTTTCAAAGAGGTCAAATTGTTGGTGCTTGTATGGCAGGTGCTAGCATAACGAAAACAGCCGAAATGCTTGGTGTATCAAGAAATACTGTCTCAAAAGTAATGTCAGCTTTTGAGAAAGAAGGAAAAACCTCCTCGTCGAAACAAAACTCCAGAAGAAAACCAAACCTTTCAGATAGGGACTTTTATGCGAATTTTTTGAAAGGATCACAAAAGTACAGCTCCCAAAGTTACTACAGAGCTTAATGACCACCCCGAGAACCTAGCTTCCACAAAAACTGTTCACTGGGAGCTGCATGAAGCCGGCTTTCACGGGAGGGCTGCAATCAGAAAACCACTACTTTCAAAAACAAACATTGCAAAGCGTTTAGAGTGGAGTAAAAACCTACAGAATTGGTCCCTAGAGCAGTGGAAGAATGTTATTTTCTCAGATGAGTCATCCTTTACCTCATTTCCAATCACCAGCTAAGTATACATGTGGAGACAGCCAAAAGAAGTATTTAACCCAGACTGCCTTCTTCTAACTGTTAAACATGGAGGAGGATCTGTGATGATCGGGAGGTGGGGGTGAAATGTTGGAAATCCACTGGCCCAATGGTTTCCATTCATGGCAAAATTAATAGTCAAGACTATTTAAGCATTTTATCTGATCAAATTCATTCTATGGTTGCGGAACTGTTTCCGGAGGGAAATGCAATCTTTCAGGGTGATACTGCACCTATTCACACAGCTAAAGTTGCAGATCTTTCTGATTTGGTGGACACCACTTGTTTTCTTAA
>NC_142939.1:39540663-39573163 GCF_046866305.1 Octopus bimaculoides
AGTACTTATTCAAATCCCTAATCGGTAGAACCTACCCATTTAGTAGACCCCCCCTGTACTGATAGGAGCTGTACTGTATGTAGGTTTAGTCCACAAACAAACTGTAAAACCAGAAATGTAGTCTAGAGTATAAGTTGTACAGAGGGACGGTGCAGTAACAAGACAACGACGTACGTAGGGGAAACAGCACAGAGCATAGGAGAGCGGGTAAATGAGCATTGGAGGCAACTTAAGGAAGAGAAGAGCTCATCGGTTCTGTACCAGCACGCCGAGCAGGAACACAGGGGCTCGCTCAAAAACATAGAAGTTAAAATCTTGTCCACACATAGAACAGACGCAACGCTTAGACAAATTACAGAAGCTACACATATAATAGAAGATAAACCTAGCCTGAATAGGAAACTGGAATGGAACACTAGCACCCCCCCCCCCCCCCAACACCCCACAACATATGACAGAATAAGATCCTCATAAACTGATAACAATATGAACAAAATATAATACGATACACAGATAAACAAATGGAATTAAATAACTATATACTTTAACAAAATAAATTAAATTAAATTAAATACAAAAAAAGACAGAATAGAAAAAATAAGTAGGTATAAACACATGAACAAAATAAATAAAAACAAATTAAACGAACGTGTATAAACAGGGGATACTGATAATACAGGCACATTCCCCACCACACTTACTAAACATAGACACACACACAGGGGTATAAGCATGCACAAATAGACACATACAATAGGAATACAAAATGGCTGATCCTTAGTAAGGAAAAGCACAAAAAAAGAAAGAAGAAAACAAAGGACCACTGATGAGGTCACAGAAGTGTAACGAAAGAACTCTGGCCGAAATACGATTAATATAAAATAAAGCTGAAGCAAATGAACACCAAATATATATATACATACATAGGCGCAGGAGTGGCTGTGTGGTAAGTAGCTTGCTTACCAACCACATGGTTCCGGGTTCAGTCCCACTGCGTGGCACCTTGGGCAAGTGTCTTCTACTATAGCCTCGGGCCGACCAAAACCCTGTGAGTGGATTTGGTAGACGGAAACTGAAAAAAGCCCGTCGTATATATATATATATATATATATATATATATATATATATATATATATATGTGTGTGTGTGTGTGTGTATGTGTTTGCCCCCCCCCCCCAACATCGCTTGATAACCGATGCTGGTGTGTTTGGGTCCCCGTAACTTAGCGGTTCGGCAAAAAGAGACCGATAGAATAAGTACTAGGCTTACAAAGAATAAGTCCTGGGGTCGATTTGCTCGACTAAAGGTGGTGCTCCAGCATGGCCACAGTCAAATGACTGAAACAAGTAAAAGAGTAAAAGAGTATACATTTATACATATATACACATATAAATCTCTATATATAGTGTATATATACACATACATCTATACATATACATCTATACATATGCATGTATACATATACATCTATACATATACAGCTATATATATACTTATATATATGTGCAGATGTATATACAAATATATTCATGTATCACTTTTAATAGTTTCAGTATTAATAGTGAAAGTATTAAAATTGAAAGTATTTCACATTAGAGATGTTATTGTTTCACTTTTGATATGTAATACTGCAATAGTGTATGAGATAAGAGATTACTCCGGGCTCGCATTAGGCAAGAAGTTGAAAATTTTGTTAACCCATGACACTGCATGGACCCTAAATATGGCATGTATTAAATTTGAATGAAATCGGTTGGGTAGTTCTCGAATTTTAGTAGTAAAATGTTCCAATCTGTTCTGAACGGAAATAACAGCAATAATATAACAACCAGTGAATGATGTGGATTAATAAATATAAACAAATTACAGACTATCAGTACGCATGGCAAACCGTGATGTTTAAGAGCATGCGGGACGCTGGTTGGAGCATAAAAAACAACAGTATATATATATATATATATATATATATATATATATATATATATATATATATATATATATATATATGTATATATGCATGTATGTATGTATGTATGTATGTATATTAATACATATATATAGTTCAAATTTCCAGAAAACAAAAGACGAAGACAAGTGTAGGAACAACAAGCAGGTATATTAGTTTAACGCTCGAGAAGAATGGAAAAGTCTTCTACGTCTCGAGCCTACGGTCTTCGCCAGAAAGGATTAAGAGTAAAAAAAGGAGAGAGAATGAAAAAAGAAAGAAAAAAACGGAGAGAGAAAATATGTGTAGGGATTAACGGTTCAACATGATGAAATAGCCAGAAGAAAGAGGCTGAATTAGATAAATATATCAAAAGAAAATGAGAGGCTCCGAAGAAGCTATAAAGTGTTACTCAGTCACTCAACTCTGAGTGCACTGCATCTAATGGCAGAAACAGTCGTAAGCTAATGAAGTTATAATTTTGTCATCTCATTTTCTTGTTTTGTTGTTTTGTTGTTTTTCTAGTGCGAATGACCTAAGTGTATCTAGGCGTCAGTTTACTCTGATTAAATAGTACCTCGTTTGTGTTTTATGAATATTGTTGACGTGTTGTACTTTTTCCGTGACGAACATTTGTGAATGTGGCGGTGGAGATGTTTATGACGGTGGTGGCGGCGGCGGCGGTTTTTCTTTTCCGATTAAAAACAGGTTTTTAATAATTAGATGTACACACACGCCTGTACGCACGCACACACATACGCGCGCGCACGCACAGAATTACACATACAGAAATACACATACAAACACACACACACAAATACGCACAAAAACACACTCACACGCATACATACATACACACAGACAGACACACATGCAAACACACAAACACACAGAAATACACACACAAGCACACGCACACACACAAAGTATACACACATGAATACACATATACACACACAAGCAGACACACATACAAGCACACAAACGCACACACAAACACACACGTACAAACTCACACACGCACACACACACACACATACACAAACACAAACACATACAAATACACACACACAAACACACACACACACACACACACACACACACACACACACACACACACACACACACACACGTATCTATTTTATTTCAGTCGTTGTGCTGCTGCCCTGCTGGGCGTAGTCGAACAGCTTGACCTCAGGACATGACTTCTAAGTCTCATACTTATTGTTTCAGGCACTTTATTGTTTCTGATGCGATTTTGTCCCAGATACGGTTTGAGGCCACTGTAGCGTAAGGGACCAGAAACAAAGAAAAGAAGGACCTACAAATTCAATAGATACGAATTGACAGAAAGCTTAAAGGGTTGAGACAAGAGGGTGGTAATGTGTTCCAAAGAGTAGCAATGGGAGGAAAGTTACAAATCGCAAAGTTACGGGGACGTAAACAAACCAGCACCGGTTGCCAAGTAGTGGGTGAGGGGGGAAGAAACACAGGTACACACACGCGCGCGCGCACACACGCACACGTGTACACCCAAACATACACACACTTCTATAGTAACAAATATGTTTGAGACAGAGAAATTTCCTTCCATGCAACATGGCCAGATGTTTCAACTTTTGTTTCTACAGAGGTGACTAATTTGCCGTATTTTTAATTGAGTAAAATTTCGCTTTTGTATAACCATACGTTTTATATAACCAAACGTTTTATCGAACAAATTATAGACAACGGTGTTCCAACTGTGACTGCTCAGACATTTTTCCCGACAGGACTTTATTATCCGCTGTGTTCTGCGTCTTAAGATATCTTATCTATTTCTCATAAGCAGAGGTTCACAGAGTTCATGGCAGTGATTTTAGTGAGCCTGGGCGTCGTTATACTTTCATAGGCGTAGTTTACTTGTTAAATCACGCTTGGTTTATTTGCTAAATTTTTGTGAATATTGTTCAGATGTTGTGGTTAATCCCCGATGAATATTGATGACGTGTTGGCGGGAATGCCTTTGTTGCTGACAGAGATTGTTGTGATTGTGTTGCGTAAAAGTCGTTATTGCCGTTGGTGTTTTGACGCTGCAGGGGTGAAGGTGGTGGGGCAGTAACGGTGGCTTTTTTGTTGCGGAGGAAAAAAAAGAGAAAGAAAAACGCCTTTAACAATGACACACTCACACATACATATAAATAGTTGGAGAGATAGATGCACACACACACACACACACACACACACACACACACACACACACACACACACACACACACACACAATATATAAATAATACATAAATATATGCATATATCCACACATATATGTACATACCTACATCTATATGTATACATACATGCATATATGGGTACAGGACATGAAAAAAAAAACGTTAATCACAATGAGAAACGAAAACATAGAAAACGAACATTTTACGAACAACGAAAATGATGGATTTTTATGTATTCTTCTTCCCACTTAGATTTTAAATGTTGCCACAATAGTAATATGTCCTACTGCTGTAATTTTCATGTGCGCACATGAAATTACCATGTGCGCGCATGGTAATTTCTTGAAGGAAGGACAGTTAGACTGGCTGACCGAGGTAGATTCGGTTATGCTTTCAGATCTGTGTCGGTGTGGAATGTTACTCGTTCATGCTTGCACAGTTTGCTAGCATAGTCAAATTTACTGCTGGAATACAGTATTGATGAAGGAAATTGAGTATCAATCATAATCCAGAAACGCGTCTACTGTTAACCTTCGGAATGGTTAGTTTTTCATTGTTTTTTTCTTCTTGTTTTTGCCTTTGTGAGTTACAAGTGATGCTATCTGTGGGATTCTCAGCTTTTTTAGCTGCTATTTCTGAACTTCGGTATATGGTGAAGCAAATATTTGCTGATCCCTTAATTATGTATATATATATATATATATATATATATATATATATATATAGAATATAGATAGATGCACACCTTCACACGTACACACACACACACACACATATAGACACACACATAAATATATAGACACGACGAGATTCCATATAGCTTCTGCCGTCTACCAATTTCTCTCATAACACGTTTGTGAACTCGAGCCTAAAATGGAAGACACTTGTCGAAGATATCACGCCGAACCTAAGACTTCGTAAGTTGCAAAACTACTTCTTAATCACACAGCGCTACCTTTCATACAAAACTCTTTGAAATCATATCTTTCATTCGCCTGCTTCAAGATAAAATACTCTTCAATGACGAACTGGGATCAAATCAATTAATTATTTGTTTTCCTTAATTAGCAAAAACATGACGAATAATTTCTATTTACCATTCATCTTTTTCTTTTCGGGGATGGAGATAGAATGTAGTACGTTTGCTTGATCAGTGGTTGCGCAGAATTATTTGAGAATCGGACAAGAAATCTTGTGCCATTTTTTCCGATTCTTTGCATTCTGAATTCTAGGATGGTAGAGTTAATCCTTCACTTAATCTTACGACCCCACTTGAGAAATTAAGCTTCTCAAACTAGAAAGGAGAAATCTAATTAGAACATTACAGATTCAAGCTATCAATTGAATTGTCAAAATATGTAAAACTTTCTAAACAGTTAGCATTTAAGTACACGCATGAGAGTACATACGTAACACATACGAGCCAGCACATGCCCTGACTCCAAATACTCTATGCATACACACAAGCATACACAAATACCATGTTGATGATGTTTAAAATTCCAATGAAGGAGTCTTGGATCTAGGTTAGAAACCGATTCTTTCAGAATTGCTGAGAAATCTAGAAAATAAACTAAACAAGAGCACTCAGAGAGCTCAAACCTCCGCCAAAGCAACACCAACATCCTCTCAACGATTAGCCAGAGATGATTTTTAAAATGAGAATATCTGAAATAAACTCAACTGCTCTCACAAGCGAGAATACTAAAAAATGAACCCGACCGCTTTCAAAAATTAAGTAAAAAAGAGGAAAGGTAATCCAAAACCCTTGCCCGTTACCAGATCGATCCCAAAATCTAATCAGTGCGTGCCAGTCATATGGCCAAACATTCCTGAAAGTTTCATCCGAATCCATCCGGTAGTTCTTGAGATGTCTTGTCCACGGGCAAACAAACAAGCAAACAAACAAACACGACTGAAAACAATACCTCCGCCTTAGTGAAGGCGGAGGTAATGATAACATTCAAACATATACACATTACTCTCACACACACATGACTAAATTCCGTAGTAAACCAACTCTCTGTGACTCATACTTTTTAAAATTTTGCAGCTATTCATAGCAAACACCGACTGCATTATTCTTACTAGTTGTGTATACCTTTTGGTTTAGAAAGATGTAAGAAACACTGTGGGTATTGTTCGTTCTCTTTAATTGAACAAATAAAGGATATTCACACACAAGCACTGAAATCAGGTCACACAAATTTCTCATCTCCCTCCACTCCAATTGAAAAGAAAAAAAAAGGAAATTCCCGAAGGATTAGGAGAATGACTGCGTAAGAATGACTGAAAAAATATAGCGGGGTCTATTTGTCGTTTCATAATATTTATAATCAGAAAAAAAGAGACTTTTATATACAGAATAGATCATTAAAAAGAAACATAAATCTTGAAAGGTTAAAAGGTTTTGAGGTTATGCATTTTAGTGACAAGAGGAACGTAAAGGTGTCGTCTGCTAGAGAAGTATGGTCTGCTCATGAAATTGTCTGCTGTATAAAAAATGTCTACTAGTTTCAATGGCGATCAAGTAGAAATGTCTCAGTAATACTTAGTGCTGTAAGTATGTTGTATATTGTTAAGAAATATAGAGCATTGTAAATGCAATTATAATGTCCTTTTTTATATTTTCTTTTCTTTCTCTCATTACGTAACGAAGAGGTGACTGTGTTTACCTGTAAGAAGACTGGTTACTTTCAATAGCTTATAGTCTCTCATGAAATATGGATATATTGGTAGCCATTAGGAAAGGAATCTGGGTTTACGGGGGCGATGAAGTGAAAGGAAATGAAAGAGGAGAAAATATGCTAAATAACAGTGAAGGGGAAATGAGAAAGTGCGTGTGTGTTTGTGTGTGAAAGAGAGAGAGAGAGAGAGAGAGAGAGAGAGAGAGAGAGAGAGAGAGAGAGAGAGAGAGAGAGAAAGGATATAGATAAGAAATGAAAGAAAAAAGGAAGAGATGTGTGTGTAGGGGGTGATAGGAATGGGCAGAAAGTAGAGGAAAATTGAGAGATAGAGAGATAGAAAAAGAGAAGGCTAAAGGAAAGAGAAGAATGGCAGAAAAAAGAAAAGGAGAGAGCTATAAGGAGGGAGAAAATAGAAAGGGACAGAGTTAGAGAGAGAGAGAGAGAGAGAGAGAGAGAGAGAGAGGGAGAGACGAAAAGAGATAAAGAAAGAGAGGGGAGAGAGAGGGTGAGAGAAAGGGGAGAGCATGAAGGATACAGAAAGAGAAGAAGGGAGTGTTAACAAAGGGAAGAGATATATAAAGAAGGAAATAGAGAGAGAGAGAGAGAGAGAGAGAGAGAGAAAGAGAGAGAGAGATTGAGAGAGAGAAAGAAAGAGAAGTTGAGTGATAGAGGGAGTGCTACAAGTAAATATAAAAAATAGGTAAGAAGACTGCGAAGAATTAGAGAGAAATGAGGAGAGATGTAAGAGTAAAGATAGATAGAGAGAGAGAGAGGGAGAGAGAGAGGAGAGAGGGAGAGAGAGAGGAGAGAGGAGAGAGAGAGAGAGGAAGGAGAGAGGGAAAATTAAAGAGGAAGACAATGAAAGAAAACGAGGAGAAAAAGGTGGAGAAATCGTGAAAAAAGTGGATAGAAAATGGTCGAGATACAAACTGGTCCTCCGTCGGTTACGACGAGTGTTCCAGTTGATCCAATCAACGGAACAGCTTGCTCTTGAAATCAACGTGCAAGTGGCTGAGTTCTCCACAGATACGCCTACCCTTAACGTAGTTGTCAGGGAGATCGAGCATGACACAGAATGCGACATGGTTGGCCCTTTTGAATTACAAGTACGGCTCACTTTTCTCAGCTGAGTGGACTAGAGCAACGTGAAATAAAGTATCTTGCTCAAGGACACAACGCGCTGCCGGGAATCGAACTCACGACTTTACGATTGTGAGCTGAATATCCCTAATCACTATGTCACGCGCCTTCACATGAGAGACATATAAAGGCAAAAAGAGAGAATGGATAAAAGTGAGGAAAGAGAGAAAGAGAAAGAAAAGAGAGAGAGAGAGAGAGAGAGAGAGAGAGAGAGAGAAGTAGTGAAGAGAAGAGAAAAAGAAGAGAAAGAAAGAGAAATGAAAGAAAGAGAAATGAAAGAAAGAAAGAAAAGAGCAAGAAAGACCTGTTTGTTCCAGGTTATTGTGAGTTTTTGCCTCATTAATAAACGTTTGCATTATTTAATCAATTAACTAATGAATGAACGTAGGAATTTATTTTATGAGTGAGAAGTATGCGACAAAAGACATTGATTTAGTTGGCTGTTTTTATATATTTTTTTACTAATTTAGTTAGAAAAAGAAGGGTAACATCCATGATTCATTTAACACGTTGACTGCTGACTACGAGTTATCTCGAAGTTGGCAATCTATACAATTTTGCCAGGTACGAGCATACTCATAGAGGTCCATTTTATTGTAACACGCTTAAAATGAACTGGCGTCTGGAACTAACATTGTGAATGTGTTGTGGAAACACTAAAGACGCCCTTTATTTGCCCAATGATACGAGTTAACCCGTATCATGGCACCTGCCAGGAAATATATTTTGTAAGACACCTATATATATCAAGTATAAGTATTAGATGTCGATGCAGTTGGTGCCGGAGAACTTGCTGTAGCAGAACTGTGTTGTCTCTTACAACCTCGAGCAACTAATTGTTCATCTTCGTCAGTAGAACTGGCGTCACTAGTATTACTTCCACTGGTACTTGCTACATGATTTTTATCCAAAGCATCTGAGTATTCATTTTCTGACTCTAAGATATCATCTTCCAATAGTTCATTTTCCGCGAGTTCCTGAAGCATTCCAGCAATATTTTCATTGGAAAGGTTTTTTGGCATCTTATATATTACAAATCAAAATTTATAATAGTTCTTTATAAATCTGAAAAAATAAAGAAAACATTATACAATGAAGAGACATCGTCAAATAATGAATATTATACCCTCAAAGCCTTCATAGCAAACCAATCTGAGCATTTTGCATTACTATGAGATAACTCCTATCACGTCATTGTAGTGTAATTACAGGTATTATGTACCTATATACCACCACACAAAATATTTCAGCTTTCTGATTTGAGAAAATTAATAAAACTCTTTTGGCAAATAGAAGCAGATCATATCGATGTCCTGTGGCAGGCAACGTGTTAAGGACATTTCCCCTGTTGGGAGGACCAGAACGATGTTATCTTTAAACTGGAAATCTCATCCCAATGCTGCTAACGGAGCCGATTCTACTAAATAAATTCAAGAACCAAGTAATGGTTCTTGAAATCGACTAGTGTTCTTGACGCTATCACCTAAGAACAAGATTGCTCTTACATACTTTCTGTCTGCAGGTTTTCACATGTTTTTCTTCTACTAAATTTCACTCGATGATTTGGTTGACCCAAGACTATAAAAAAAAGAAGGAAAAACTTTCCCGGGTGACCGTGTCACCGATTACATAAGACGACACTTGTCAAACCATTTATATTAGGACTTGAATATATTTGAATACAATTTTAGTTGTGCTATCATTATCTCTAGAAGAGAACGACTCAGTTACTTAATATAGCAGGACAGGTTATACTTTAATATATAATTATTGTAAGACAGCGAGCTGGCAGAAACGTTAGCATACCGGTCGAAATGCTTAGCGGTATTTCGTCTCTGTGAGTTTGTTGGTTACGCGTCGCACATGTGTTCGTGGTGAAAATTGCTGGTTATTAGTGTTATTATTTATAATAACTACTTTTTTATTAACTGCAGTTCTGTTAAAATTCTAACTGTTGGAGTTTTTATTTGAAAACATTGAGTGCTTGTAGAAAGCACACGTTTGTTTATTCCCCCGTTGGGGGGAAGAATGTCGTCTAGCAGGAGGCCTAACGTTGGCACAGAAGTGGATTCCCCCGAAAAAGGAATTTGTAATTCCCCCGTTACCAAAGCGCACAGCAGGATGTATGAAATATTTGGAGACGTGTCGGAAAGCTCGTCAGAGCTTTCACAAGAAGATTTCCCAACTTTGTCAGAAAGTATTGTGACCAAAAGGATTATCGATGCGCTTAGCATCCAGACTGAGCAGGCGAGAAAGGAAAAAAAAAGTTTTGCGTTGGCAGCTGGGGGTCGAACCCGGCAGCTGTCGACGAACAAGTCGGACTACATAAAATATAAAAAAATGATGGAAGTGAAAGATAGCGTGGTTCAAATACAACCACCGGAGCAATTTATGCTAGAGAAAAAACAGAAAACAATAATTTTAAAATTTATTGTTTACAAAAAAGAAAAATCGAAAGATTTACAGAAAAGAAGATTGAAAGGTGTTTGAAGGAAATATGGAGCGACGTTATGTATATGATAAGAGGCAAGAAGTTTGGTACAGTGGAAGTAATGTTTGCCAACAAGGAAATGGCACAAAAGCATTCCGTAGAGACTCTGAAAACTGAAGACGTGGCGCTCATCCCCACCTATATGGGGATGAGAATGTCCAGAATTAATATAACAAGGGTCCCAGCGGACGTGGATCCTGTGTGGGTGGTGGAGGCAGTCCTAGTCAAAGAGGAAGAGAAAATTACCCTCCTCCAGGCTGCCGTTATCGAAAACGCTAACTGGACTGGTCAATCAGTTAGTCTCATTATCCAAGCTGACCCAAAAATAATCGAAGCAATTCCCGAGAAGGTTCAGATAGGGGAGGAGAACCTGGCGGTGTTTGTTGAGGGTCGAAAACCCCGGTGTTTTTTGTGCGGCCAATTAGGCCACATTCGAAGGAACTGCAAGGAAAATGAGGAAGACGAGGAAGAGGAGAAAGAAGAAAAAGAGGAAGAAGAAGAAAAAGAAGAAAAAGACGAGAAGAAAACAACAAACAAAAGAAAACTACAATCAGCAGCTCAACCGAGAGTGGCGACTACTAACGACCAAAAAAGACTGCAAGAAGAGAAAAAGAGGAGAAAGGCATAATAGCCGAATACAGTAAAGATACTGAACTAATGAGAAACATTCAATTAATTAAGACTGCAAAAAAAAAATAGATAACCTTTCGGAGAAATACAACAATTATGACGTGTATGAAGTCTCAAATAAGACTCATAGAATTTTACAAAACAAACACCGTAAGTCAGTATCATCTATGAGACTGGACTTTAATAAGTCTATATTTAATGGACTACCAGCCCCGATAACGAGAGAAAAAGAAAAGGTGGAGACCCCACCTCAACCTGATAATTCTGTAATGAGACGGGATTTTAACAAACCTATTTCCCAAGACCTGCCACCTCCGACCCTGTATCATGAAAAGGTGGAGAGTCCCTCTCCACCGGACAAGCCCTGATTAACAGGTAAGACATGTCTGTTCACATTGGTTGTTTAAATGTTCGTGGCCTGTTGTCTAGCTAGAAGCAAGGACGCTTCCTAAATGACATCAGGTCAAGAAAATTGGATGTGATTGTTGCAACGGAAACCCGAGTAAAGGGACCAAGAGATCTGTCCCCCCTCCTGACCGGCTACGAGAAATACGTTTCTCCGAGTCGGGCGGGAGGTGGGGGTGGGGTGTTGGTCCTACTAAAAAGAAACTGGGTAACCGAGAAAAAGGTGTTTTTTTCTGATCCAGAAGGCAGGTTGGTCGTTCTTGACCCGACATTCAGTTGTGGCAAGATAATCAGATTAGTTGCTATTTATGCACCCAATATTATGGGCCCGCAAAGTGAATATTTTCGTGACCTGGGCAACTTCCTGGCCACGTCGCATTCGCTAGTATTGTTAGGAGACTTTAATACAATATGTGAGGCACACACAGATTGTGTTGGCTCGAACACGAACAGAAAATGTAACCCAGGCTTACGGGATCTGCTAAGTCACTTTCAGCTAGCAGACCCATATAGGTTGGAACACCCGAACACTCCACAGTGGACGTGGTCAAATAGTGATGGGTCTTCCAGAACATATCTAGATAGGATCTTAATTAGAGAAACAGATAAGTCTATAGCTAAGTGTCCACAATTTTTTCTAGTCAGCTACAGTGACCACAAGATGGTTACCTGTAAACTGACAATAGATAAGTTACATAGTCAGGGATCTGGCTACTGGAAACTCAATACGTCCCTTTTGGCGATTGAGGAATACAGAAAGCGGATCAAGATGTTAATACAGAGGGCATTGACAGGTACCATCATTAATAACAAATGGTGGTACGCCCTAAAAAGAGCCATCAAATATGAGTCTATTAGGTTTAGCATAAGTTTAGCTAGGACGTAGAATAGGAGATGGTTTAGTTAAGGAACTAGAAAAAGCCTGGAGGACTGACAATGCGGACCAAGTGAAGGTGAAAAGACTGGAGTTAAACCAGCATCTTGAAGCCCAACACATGGGAAGTATTGCCAGAGCTAAGTTACGTGCGATGGGAAGTGAAGGAATCAAGGCCGCTGGATGGGCCCGAGTGGTGGAAGCTCGGTAAGGAAATAGTTCCACTATACGGTCTTTGACGAACCATAATGGTGTCTTGATAAACGAACCCGAGAAAATGTGTGAGGCCTTTCGGGAGTACTTCACCCAGCTGTTCGGGGGTGACGGCGGTCCTGATGGTGGGAGAGCCTTCGAGGACTTTCTTGCCGGTCTGCCGTGTCTCTCGGGGTCGGATGCGGAGTCTTGCGAAGGGCCAATCACGCCTGGGGAGGTGAAGGAGGCTTTGTCCGACTGTAAAGCGGGTAGGTCACCGGGACTTGATGGTCTTCCGTATGAGCTGTATAAATGTATTCCAGACTTGTTCGGGCATCTACTGGCTGACGTTTACGCGAACTGACAACAGAATGGGTTTATCCCCAGATCTGTGCGCCGGGGAGTAGTGACGTTGGTCAGAAAGGACCCGGTCAAGGGGGACGTTATAGAGAATTTCAGGCCCATCACTCTGTTAAACGCAGAAGTGAAGATTTTGGCCAAGGTCTTAGCGAAAAGGTTGGCGCGTATCGCGGATGGTATAGTCCGGGAGGCACAGACATGTGCCATCCCAGGCAGAACCTTTCAGGATACCCTCCATCTTATCCGCTATACCATAGAGAGGGTTGGTAATAAATCTGGCAAAGGTGGGGCACTGGTACATTTGGACCAGTCTAAAGCTTTTGATAGGGTTGACCATCGATACCTGGCGACCGTGCTTGCGCGGTTCGGCTTGGGCCTTGACTTCCTCAGGTCGTTTATTGCTTTGTACCACAACATTGACTCGATAGTTCGGGTGAACGGTTTCCTTTCGAAGCCGTTCTGTATCAGACGCTCGGTTCGTCAAGGATGTCCGCTCTCACCGCTTTTGTATGTGGTAGCTCTCGAGCCACTACTGCGGAGGTTGAGTGGAATTCCGAGAGAACCAGTTCTAGAGGAGTTTGTTACGGTTTACGCAGATGATATCACTATCAACGTAACCTCAGTAGCACGCCTACGTGAAGTGGGTAAGACTATTGAGGCTTACGAGGAGGTGGCAGGAGCAAAGATTAACCGGGAAAAGTCGGTCGGATTAACCGGGAAAACTCGGCACCTGGGTTGGCAAGTCGATGCCTTCAGACAGCGCTGTTGGGCGCTGGACGGAGGGACCGGTTAAGTTGCTGGGAGTTTGGTTTGGTCCAGGCCTCCAGATAGAGAAGAACTGGACGGAGGTATTGAGCAGGGTGGCTGCAGTAGTCAAGGCCTGGTCTTGGCGGTGGCTATCCCTGAAAGGGAGGGCGGAGGTGGCCAATGTGTTTATCGCATCAGTCATTACCTACCGCCTAACCGTCGTGCCTTGTCCGAATTCGTGGTTGATCAGGTTGGATAGACAGCTCTTTCGCTTTTTGTGGAAGTGCAGGTCGGCACTTGTGAAACGCTCTGTCTACTGTCAAAAGCCTTTAAAGGGAGGTTTAGGGATGCCTTGGTTAATGATGCGCAGGCATGCGTTGAGATTGAGGCACCTCTGGATTCTCCTGGATAGTGAACGGGTGTGGTCTCCGCTGGCCAGACAAATGTTCCCCGAGTTTAAAAGTTTTTGCGAACAGGAAGCCGGGTGTTCTCGTAGACCGAGGTCGAGTGAATGGCATAAAGTGTGTCGTAAGGCCCTCTTGCTTTTCCGGCGCTCGGGCAACGCCAGCGGTGGGGGTTCCACACGGATTTTATATAGTGGGTTGGTAGAGTCTGAATGCGACGATGGCCTAGGGGCGACTCTAGGTCTCGGGTTTATTCAACTGGACAGCCTGTTTCACCGTACATTCGGGTTGAGAACGTTGGACAACTTCCAAAAGTCCTTAACCTGGCAATGCTACAGAAGTGCCTTGCCCGTTTGGGATAAGCTTGCAAGACACGGTAAGCGTCAGTCGCCGACCTGTCCAAGATGCGGGGGAGACAGGGAAACCGTCCCTCACGCTATTGTTCAGTGTCCGGAGATATCTGAAATGTGGGCTTATGCTGAACACCTATTGTCCGGCGAAGGAAGAGTACAGCTCTCGACTGAGTCAATTATAAAAATTGACCCACCGGGAGTTTTTACAAACGAAGGTAAGAATTGTTTTCTCACGGTTGTAGCAATAGTGGAAGAGGCAGTATGGAAGACGAAGATAAAAGGAATTAAGATAGGCAACTTTATCTCTGGCCACAATTTACGTTCATTTTTTACTTTTCATTTGAAAAGGAAAGTGTGGCTGGAGAGGAGATGTCTGTCGGAGTCTACGTTCCAAAAGAGATGGAAGCATGTTGCACGAGTGTTGTGCGTGCAAGGAACCGTGTGAATAGTCAGAAAAAAAAAGGGAAAGAAAAGGTGCCAGCGATAGATCGGGGCTTGTGGGGTCGGAGCGTGGCCTGATCATCGCTTCATTTGTGTTGTCTAACGTACTGTTAATATCATTCGATTTTTTATATTTTATAAAATTTTTAAAGTCATATTTTATGTAAACCATTCGCATTATTGATCCCAATTAGTTGTCTTGTACCATTCTATGTTTGGCCCCCTGTGGGCAATAAAGAAATTGGTATTTCGTCTGCCGCTACGTTCTGAGGTCGACGTAGCCTTTTATCCTCTCGGGGTCGATTAAATAAGTACCAATTACGCACTGGAGTCGATGTAATCGACTTAATCCCTTTGTCTGTCCTTGTTTGTCCCCTCTATGTTTAGCACCCCCCCGTGGGCAATAAAGAAATAAATATTCATATTTTAAAACAACCCGACTTTTCCTGGGGTTAAAATCCAAACATTCGCACCAAAAACTCTTTTACAAATTCAATGCATGGTTTTACTTTCTGTACAGTTAGCTCAAATATTTCATAATTTCTTGCGATGTTTTTTTCCCTGTAGTTTCAGCTCAGAGCTGCGGCCATGCTGATACACCGCCATTTATTATTATTATTATTATTATTATTATTATTATTATTATTATTATTATTATTATTATTATTACTACTACTACTACTACTACTATTCAGGTCACTACTACTACTATTCAGGTCACAGCCTGGAATCGTACTCGGAATTTTGGAGTTTGTAGCCCGCGCATTCATCTTTGTTTATTTACAAATAAATTGTTGTCTGTGTGAAGATTACTAAAAAAAAAAAGAAAGAAAGAAAAGAAAATTCTAGCTTGTTCGAATGCTCAATGCCTATTAACATTACATATATTAAGGCGGCGAGCTGGCAGATAAACTGGCAGAATGGTTCGCATGCTGGGCGAAATGTTTAGCAGTATTTTGTCTGCCGCTACGTTCTGAGTTCAAATTCCGCCGAGGTCAACTTTGCCTTTCATCCTTTCAGGGTCGATTAAATAAGTACTAGTTACGCACTGGGATCGATGTAATCGACTTAATTCCTTTGTTTGTCCCCTCTATGTTTAGCCCCCTATGGGCAATAAAGAAATAAATATTACGTATTCTTTATACCTGACCAACTAATGGCGTTCAAGACCCAAAACTGCAACCGAATTTATTTAAATATTTTTAAAAATGCATTTTCCATGTAATGTTTTGAAAGAGTGAAAATGTTGTTATTGTTGTCCCCATATTTTTGACGAGTGAATAAAATGGAATATTGGAAATATGATAAGAGGTATTTTTGTTTTTCAAATTGTTGTATTTCCCTCGGGTGACTCGCAGAGATAACACAACGAGTTGTACAATTTAATTATTACATTTATTATTCAATTACATACAAAGAACGCACTCATCCAATGTTCGTTATGAATAAACCAGAATCATGTCCGCCATATATATCAATGACATTTTACTACGACAGTCACACAAGACAACAACAATGAAACAATGAACTCAGACGAACCATAGTGAAACACGGAACGTCAGACGAATAACTTATCCAACAGTCCATATAACACCTCCCCACTGAAATTGATGCTACACAAGAAGTATCAACAGCAAAGTCTCTCTTGGGTTTTACGGGTTCTCTTGGACCGTCTTGGGTTGTCTGGTCCATACTCTGGAACGGGTAACACGGTCTTGGGTCTGGTTCGTCTTTGAGTTAGTGGCACAGTTTCCGAGATCTCCATCGGGTGATCTGTTGCAAATTGAAATACAGTGTTTTCTGCATCACCAGGTTCATTGTCTTCCTCAGTTGTGTACCGTGGTCGCAGCTGTTCCCAGTGTCGTCTCCACATTGGGCCATGAGGTATGACTTTGACGTTAAAGCAGCGAGTACCCAATGACTTCTTAATGATTGCTGGTACCCATCGGGGATCTTTGTCTCGGCGAGGTCCCTAGTATAGTGCATACACAAGATCTCCGGCCTTGTACTGCCTGATAACTTTAGCGACATCAGCCGAGCTTGGAGTCACCTGAGACTTGTATGCTTCCTTAGACTGTTTGCCTTGAGCAATGTGTGCTGGCGATGGCAGCAGAGAATCAATCCTTGTTCGTATCTGCCGGTGATTCAAAAGTTCACTTGGAGAGAATCCACAGGATGTCAGTCTTCTCCGGTACTGCATCAAAAACTCTTGAATTGCTCGTGTCAGCGGAAGAGAAGACTTCCTCAGAGCTTGTTTGAAGGTCTGCACCAAACGTTCCGCTGCTCCGTTGGTAGCTGGGTGGTAAGGTGCCCCTGTCAGGTGTGTGATCCCACGTTCTTTGCACCAGCTCTGGAACTCCTCAGACGTAAAAGTTGGTGCGTTATCGGTGACCAGTGTGTGAGGAAATCCAAAGTGCGCAAAGTCTTCCTCAAGGAGATTTAAAGTGGATTTGGAGGACGTGGAGGAAGTAGGATGAATGCATGGGTACTTGGAATAAGCATCTGTGATCACCAGCCAATCTCTACCCATAAAATTTATTGCGTGGTCTAGGTGTAAGCGACTCCACGGCTTTTCTGGTAACATCCATGGGTGAACTGGAGGCTTAGATAGTTGCCTTTGATGTTCGTTACACGAATCACATCGTCGACTGGCTATCTCTATAGCAGCATCGATACCAGGCCAATAAACAGCAGTACTTGCTAGTTGTTTCATGCGTTCCATGCCAAAATGTCCAAGATGCAGAAGATTGAGGATCTTTGGCTGCAAGCTATGTGGAATCACAACTCTAGATCCATGTATAAAGCATCCATGACAGATACTAAGTGAGTTTGATAACTTACGGAACTTGTTGACTTCGTCATTGATCTCCTTGTTCTTTAGTGGCCAGCCTTCACGGACGTAGCGCATCACTGTTGATATCACTGGATCTTTCCCTGACTCTTGACGGAGGAGATTAGCATCCACAGGTTGGACTTGAATACTAAGAGCTTTGATGGCACACACCATGTCTATGTCTTCACTATTTTCCTTTCTGTCAAAGTCATTGTCATCACCGAATGGCAAGCGACTGAGGGCATCAGCATTGCCATGATCTGCTGATTTCCGATATTCAATGGTGTAGTCAAACTGGTTCAGCCACAGGGCCCATCGTGCTAGTCTGTTAGCAGCGAGAAGTGGCGTCCCTTTCCTCGGACTGAATAGTGATGTCAGTGGCTTGTGGTCAGTCACGAGTACGAATTTACGACCGTACAAATACTGGTAAAACTTCTGCAAGCCAAATATGATAGCCAGGGCTTCCTTTTGAATTTGGCTGTAGTTACGCTGTGCAGAAGTGAGAGTCTTAGACATATTGGCTATTGGGCGCTCGCTTCCATCAGGATAGCGGTGAAACAGGACTGCTCCAATACCAACGTTTGATGCGTCGCAAGCCAATTCCAAAGTTTTGTTTGGATCGAAGTGTATCAGAACTTGACTCGTTGAAAGTACATTTTTCAAGTGATCAAAAACTGACTGTTCCTCATCTCCCCACTTCCAAATAGTTGACTTTTTTGTAAGGCAATAGAGTGGCTCTGCTATACTGGCTAAGTTTGGGATAAACTTTCCATAAAACTGAACTGAACCTAGGAAAGATTTCAAGCTTGATTCGTTCGTTGGAGATGGCATCTTTAAGACTGCTTCGACCTTGGATCCCTTCGTGATCCCTTCAGCCGACAAAATGTGTCCAAGGTATTCTACACTAGGTAGTGCAAACTGGCACTTTTCACAGCGACATCTGAGTCCATTGTCGCTTAGACGTGTGAGCAGACACTTTAGGTTGTTTAGGTGACTTTTTGCATCTTTCCCACTGACGAGCATGTCATCCTGGAAGACGGCCACTCCAGGTAGATCATGGGTCAGGTTTTCCATGATCTCCTGAAAGTAACCAGGTGCTGACTTGATTCCGAAAGGGAGTCGTTGTTGCAGGAGTACTCCACGGTGAGTGCTGAGTGCGAGTCTGCGTTGACTTTCTGGAGCCAGCTTGATCTGATTATAGGCATCAGCAAGGTCTATCTTTGTATATCCGAATCCACCTCCGAGTTTCTGCATCAGTTCAGCAGGGAGTGGCATTGGATGACGGTGATCAGCAAGTTGGTCATTGATTCCCACAGAGTAGTCACCACAAATCCGTAGTTTGGGCTTCAGGTTGCTTGAAGCGTGTGCTTTACGAATCGGTACCACTGGCGTTCCGTATTCGTTGAACTGAACTGGCTTCCAGATTCCCTTGGCGATGCCTTCTTCGTAACCTTTGGCTAGGTCATCACGAAGAGCAAATGGGACCGGACGTGCCTTGTGAAAGACTGGTGTTGCGTCCGATTTGAACTTCACTTCCAGTTCAAAGTTCTTGAGACATCCCAATTCTTGCTTGAAAAGATCTGGAAATTCATCACACATGTGACAATCTTGCTGCAGGGAAACATAGGGCTCACTTGAGGTCTTTGGGTATATCCCTTCTGCACCTTCCCTCTTAGCTTGGCTGTCTATGCTTTTCAAACCTAGAGCAGTGTCTACGGAAATTCCCAGAGTCTGGATAGCATTTCGTCCCAGCAAATTAAGATCAGAGATCTTGGTGACTATGTAAGGTATAAGATCCTGCTTACCAGTTGTTAGATCCTTGGTTTGGCCCATGAAAGCTCCTAGAACAGGCAGGTCGTGCTTGCTGGCAGATTCATAGCGATGCTTGACATCTTGCAGCTTTGGTCTTCCAAGTTGTTTCCAGACTGACAAGGAAACAAAATTGCCTGTAGTAGCAGTGTCCAATTCCATTGTGAACAGTCTGATCTGGATTGTTATTGGCACACTTAAACTATGAGTGTCTTGGGAAACTTTGCCTAGGATCGCCTTGACGAGCTCAGCTTTTGTGATTCTTTTCACGGGAGTTTGTGAGTGACCATTGCGTTGCTGATGTTGTTTTTTCCTACACACCGCTTGCAAATGTCCCTTTTTGTCACAAAAATGACATTTGGTTTCCTTGAAAGGACAGTCTGTTGCTTTGTGGGCCTTTCCACATCAGTAGCATTTCTCCTGGTTTGTGGAAAAATACTGCTGATGTTTCTTTTGAGGACTCTTATTCTTGTTCTGTTGGACCTTGTACACCTGCTTGGTTTTGGAACCATAGACAGTTTCTTTTGCAACCTTTGCTGCGTCTTCCGTCTCGATGGCAACTTGGACAGCACGGGCAAAATCTAGTTCTGTGTCTTTTATCTTAAAAAGCGCCTTCAGAACCGCTTCATTATTGACTGAACATATGAATCTCTGTCTCAGAGCTTCATCCTTTGGGTTGGTGATCGCTGGAAAATCACAGGTAGCTGTATCCTGGCGTATACGTGCTGCCAGCTCCTGGAGAGTTTCGCCTGGCTTCCGCTGCATATCACTCCAAAACTTGAAACGCTCTCTCACAATGAAAAGTTTAGGGTCAAACTGTTCCTTCATGAAGTCAACGATTTCGTCCATTATCAAGTTGTTGATATCTTTAGGCGGATTTTGTTGGGTAGCCAGATTAGTAAGTTGCTTGTAAACAGTAGCGGTCTGATTGGTCAGGAACACTTGTGCCATGCGTTGTTCAGGTACAGCGTTAGCAGCCACAAACGTACGGAATCTTGACCAGTAATCAGGCTATAGTTCTGTCGCTGAATCAAATGCAGCAAATGGGGGAATCGACACTATTGTCGAAGCAGCTGAAAAATAGCCACTGGGATCGCCTTCAACTTGTCGAGCACCAAACAGTTTTAACAGAGTGTCCATATCTCTCTGATGTTGCATTTGCTTGTCCATTTGTTTCCTAAACAATTTAATAAGTTCAACTGTCTGTTTTTCAGCCATTGTTATTACGATGAATAATTTTACGGTAAAGTAAGCATGTATCCTATCGATCCTATTGGCGACGCCAATAAACTCTGTTGTATTTCCCTCGGGGGACTCGCAGAGATAACACAACGAGTTGTACAATTTAATTATTACATTTATTATTCAATTACATACAAAGAACGCACTCACCCAATGTTCGTTATGAATAAACAAGAATCATGTCCGCCATATATATCAATGACATTTTACTACGACAGTCACACAAGACAACAACAATGAAACAATGAACTCAGACGAACCACAGTGACACACGGAACGTCAGACGAATAACGTATCCAACAGTCCATATAACACAAATCACTCATGTTAGTGCCTTATTTGGACAGCTTGTGTGGTCGTGTGTAGATGAGAAAAAGTTTGAAAGAACGAGTACCCGTTTCTCCTGTTATTTTTTAGATTAATAGCAGTTCCGGTATTCAATAGCATGCCTAATTTCACCTTCTCTTCGTTTGCCACTGTCCGACTGTTCGTATATTTGTCTTGTTTTCTAATAAATGGCAAATTCTGACCGACAGAAACCAACACGAAGATAAGGTGTATCTCGTTCAGTATATACCACCATATCCAAATAACTTTAAAAACTTGACGTTTCGAGAAGTTAAAAAAGTTAAAACAAGAGTAATAAAACAAATACATAACTCTATTTTCGTTGTTTCTGAGATAAGATAACTGAGCTAGGCACTGAGATAAACAAGACACGTAAACCGGACACAGTGATATTTAAGACAAATAAGCGTAAAGCTCTCGGTAATACAATTCTAGATAATGCAAGCTTCACATATTTCCGTGTCGTTTGATAAGTCCTCGTACCTTTTACCTGGAAACAATGGTTTGGATATTTAGGTTATCGTGACTCAGAGTGGGTCTATTTTATGTAATAAACGTCGTTGCACTCCGTCGGTTACGACGACGAGGGTTCCAGTTGATTCGATCAACTGAACAGCCTCCTAGTGAAATTAACGTGCAAGTAGGCTGAGCACTCCACAGACACACGTGTACCATTAACGTAGTTCTCGGGGAGATTCAGGGTGTGACAAGGCCGGCCCTTTGAAATACGGGTACAACAGAAACAGGAAGAAAGAGTGAGAGAAAGTTGTGATGCCTCTTTTTGGTATAAGTTTTTCGGTTTTGGAAGAAAGGCAGGCACCAATGTCTTTATAATTTTAGGGCCTCTGAAATGAGTGAGAGGAACAGAGGACGCTATCCTGAAACGAAAGAGTTAGTAAGCACATTCGCAACAGAGTGGACCCTACAGTTGTGCACCCGAAGACCAAGAAGGACTATTAAATTGGACAAGAGAATCAGGCTATCACTGAAGGCCATGGTAGGATTTAAACTCGGGATGAAAAGAAGTGGAGCAAGCATCACAAGGTATCTCATCTGAGAAAGTTGTGGTGAAAGCTCGTGGAGCTTGAGGTGCTTTCTCTCAATAAACACTCACAATGCCCATCTGGGAATCGAAACCGCGATACCACGACCGCGAGTCCGCTGCCCTAACCACTGGGCCACTACGCTTCCACCTAAATAGATATGGCACGAAGGTGTTTTCTACACTTCTTTGTGTAAATCTTTTAAACTTTTACTTTTCCTCTGTGGCCATGCTGCATTCGAACTTTAATCGATCGGAGATTGAAATCTATTCACAGAATTGCTTAGTTACAAGATATAAAAGGAATATAACAAACAAAACACCGTTTTAAGCGATGTAAGCATAAACACTCACGAGCGCGCGAACACACACACACACACACACACACACACACACATACACACACACACATGCACACATCCACACACACACATACAGATACGTACTCATACAACCACACACACACACACGCACACAACCACACATAGCCCCTCCCTTACATACACATTCTGCATAGTTTCCATCAAATTCTACTCACAAAGAATTGGTCAACTGCCAAAATTGACTTAGCCCCTCACCCACCTTTCCCGATATTACTGGCCCTCTGCCAAAATTTGAAAGTGATATCTTAATTAAATTACAAAAGCTTGATTTCTCTTTCTCTCAGGTTTACGTACACACACACACGTGTGTGTGTGTGTATGTGTATATGTGCATGTGTGTAAGTGTGTGTATGTGTAAGTGCGTGTGTGTATGTGTAAGTGCGTGTGTGTATGTGTATGTGTGTATGCGTATGTGTGTGTGTCAGTTGAAGCCATTTCGGTCTATTATGATAATCTTTTCATAAAGGAAATACAATGTCGTGTGGTTGCTACTCCTCCCATTGAACGTCCCACCCTTGATTGGTCCATAACGAAGTGAATCACAGTTGCTGCTGGTAATAATGAACTGGAGCAACGTGTAATGGAAATTCTTGTTCAAGGACATAGCGCAGCCCAGTACAGGAATGGAACGCACGACATTACGATTCTGGACCTAACACCACTCATAACTGAACCCATAGGCGTTATTTGTTACACAAATATTACAAAAGGAAGTAAATTAAGGAACTTATTGTATTGTGATCCAATAAGTTTGTTTAACCCTCCATCGTATTCAGTCTTCTATGTAAAAAAAAAAGGCATGCTTCAATGAGAGATTATACAAGGGCTATGTATAGACAGGGTTGTGGAAGAAAGGTTACCGGACCTCAGCTATGTATTTCGTGACCTTTAAAAGAAAATGATTACGATGAGTTTGATGTAAGTCACCCAACAGTATAACTCGAAGCGAGTACAGCTAAAAATAATAGCTTTTGATTTAGATAAAAGCCAATAGGTTTCATGGTTGGGAATTAGTCGATGCCATTAACTTCAGTCAAAGAACTGATTTTTTTGTTAACCATAAAGGTTAAATTTCAAAGAATGAGAGGCAAAGTATAAGCGCAGGCGTGGCTGTGTGGTAAGAAGCTCGCTTATCAACCATATGGTTGCGGGTTCAGCGTGGCATCTTGGGCAACATAATGTATATTTTTGTGTGTCTGTGTTTGCCCCTCCACCATCACTGGGCAACCGATGTTGGTGTGTTTACGTCCCGAAACCTAGTGGTTCGGCAAAAGATACCGATAAAATAAGTAATAGGCTAACAAAGAATAAATTCCGGGGTCGATTTGTTCGACTAAAGACGGTGCTCTAGCATGGCCACATTCAAATGACTGAAACAAGTAAAAGTATGAAGTTGGGCTCAGCGAATTTCGAACTCAGAACGTGAAGAGTCGGAACATATCGCGAAGCAATCTTTCTGACACTTTAACGATTCTGCCTGCTTGTCACTTATAATGCTTCCTGATTTAGAAACGAAAAAAAAAAAAAGAAAATTATTTTCAGAGGAGAGGCTTACTCGATGTCATCTACTTGACTTGTACCTTATCTATCAAGATCTCAGTTGATAGCGGTGGAGTTTAGACCTCAAATAAACAATACCTCTGTCGCTGACAGTTTCACTGGTAAATTTTTTTATAGGCCTTAGAGTTGCGTTTTTCCCTCTTGTTGAAGTGACAGGCGTATGGATCTGTTGCATTGACGCTGTTTGACCTCATGCCAGCGGTTGTTAGTTAACTGTCGGTTTTATTCTAAAATATTCTTTTCTACCTTAGGAACAAGACCGGAAATTTTTGGGGAGGGGGCCAGTCGATTAGATCGACCCTAGTACGCAACTGGTACTTATTTAATCGACCCCCGGCGCAAGCATTCAAAAATAAATTGTTAATGGATAATAAGAAAACTGCCAAAACAATATAGCACCGGACTAAAAGCTTCACAGCGTTAAGTTTTATTCTTGTTAGTTTTGTGTGAAATGATACAAGTTTGACTTTTTATCTCCCATTGAAGTCAACAGAATGTGCAGCTGTATTTCATTGTTTCGTCGAAACGTCTGTATGCCATATCTTGCAAAATGTAGCTTTGAAATTGAAAATATATTAATAAATGAGGTTTGAGGAGATATTCCAGATAATATGTATTGGACAGTTCCTCTCTATTCTGAAAATGTGCTCTTCTGATTTTATAAAATTTCTGGGTGAACTCTCTCAGGAGCAAGGATTTGAAATGGGCATCGGTACACATTCCTCTCCCAACAAATTAGGAAATTAATATATATTGGTTTTCTTTTAACAAACAGAAAGAAAGGCTCTATATTTGTGTATCCAAACATATTTAACACGTCTATGTTCACTCGGACGCGAGAAGACAGTCTCTCTGTAGAAATAATCTCAGGAGGAAATACTCCTCATAGACTATATATGAAAACGCATCATTGAGTTATGAATGACGTCATCAGATTGTAGGACGTATGCGTTTCTGCATCGTAACTCTTTAATGATATAAGTGAATTGAAATGCTTTCCATTGGCAACTGGAACCATTAGATTAAAATAAATTAATCGAGCGTTTAATTCCTGTTTTCCATCGATGACCAATGACTTAGAAACAAACAAAAATAAAACACACAAACAAAAACACTTTTCCTTAGATATTCCACCATAATTAGGAATGAGATCTTGTGGCTATCATACTTTTCTTCAGGCATAAACCGCAAAGGTAAAATGAAGTGAATTGACCTTAAGAGTGTATACTGGTTCCTTTAGGACTAAAGAACAAAGGCTCCGTATTGTAGACTCTTCTACCAAGAAATAAAAGGGAAGTTTCTCTCATCATTCAATTTCTACTGGAATCGACAGTGGAATGTGATGTCGCTTGATTCCAATTAAGAATAGTAACCATAGCGTAATCAAAAGTCCAAATTATATTCTATTTCTCACACATGAAACACATACGTTAAAAATAATGAAATTTATATTTTTATTACTTAAATATGTGGTCAACGTCCTTTTATAATTAAAATAGAAATTAATCACATTTCTAATTAATGTCTTTTTTTATATGAACGGCTTCATATAAGGGTAGTTATTACAACAGCGAAAGGTGCAACTTTGCTAACGAAGCACAATAAAGGATTTCTCCAAACGTTTGGAGTTATCTTTCCTTGTTGATCAGGTTAGATAACAACGTTTGCTAACACCATATCGGTTTTTTTACCCTTATTGCTGCATTTAATTATTCTGAAGATATTTCTCATTAAAACATTGGGAATAGTAAAAACCGTCAAAGTATTGCTTAAAAAATATTGAAAAAACAAGAAAAATAAAATATAAAATACAATTAAAATGTACATTATAAAAAAATTATAAACACAGGAATTATTAACATAAGATATGGTATTTTAGCAAAATGTATTTTGTGTTTTCGAATTTCATTTCATTCCTTAGCTTCAAGTTCCTTTTGGTAATTAAATACGAAAACTAAGAAATAAACGTAAAAAATAAATCCTGCAAATGGCAGATTCTGAGATGACATTGTAAAAAATTAATATTTTCCGTCTGGTAAATATGCTCTATTTTCCATTCCGCTCATTTCGTTTTCTAGCTCTTTCTTAGCTTTTCCAGCAGGTCCCCAGTTTTCTGTAGGTTTAGTAATTTGTTGTATTCGCTGTTGGGTAGAAAGAAAGAAAATATACAGATAGTGATTATAATAATAATAATAATAATAATAATAATAATAATAATAATAATAATAATATATATATATATATATATATATATATATATATATATATATATAGGGAATAGTTGTATGACAGTAAAAATATATATTATTTTTCTTGTAACATTATTTAGTGTCTGAAATCGTGGAAGACTATTTTTGGAATGAGTTTCACAACAAATTAGCTTCTCATCAAGCGATAGATAGAACGGTTGTGTGGTTAAGAAACTCGCGTTGCAGCCACGGTTTCTGTTTCAACCTCACGTCTGCTATAGCCACGGAGTACCGATACACCTTGTAAGTGGAGTTTGCAAGCGGGATCGTATGAAGTCTGTCCTGCGTGTATTCACCACTTAACAAATAATGTTTGCTTACGTTCGCCAAAAGAAGCAGATAAAATGAGCACCAAATTTAAAAAGTAAGTGGTAAGATGGAGTTGTTTGACTAATCAACTTAAGGTGGTGCCCCAGCATGAACGCATCCTCAAAACTAAAGCAGTAGATAAACCTTAATACATCCATATATATATATATATATATATATATATATATATATATATATATATATATATATATATATAGTTTTAGGGAAAATAACCAATTTTCAAGAACTCATCGATGAAAATCCACTATCACATATAGAAAAATTAATAATTAAAAGCACAATAAATGAGTATAATATAAAGCAAAGTAAATATCATAAGATAAATATAATAAAAAGATTACACGTGTTTCATAACCAATTTTCAAATAGAAAAGAAATTTAAATGGATTAAAATCAATTGAAATTATCGAAAATAAGTTCTATTCAAAAATATAGCTACTCGTCAGATCGTAAGTAGAACAATAATTAGATATATATCTCAACCAACAATAAGTACCAAATGAATTAATATGAAATACTTATTATATAAAGATAGAAAAATTATTTAAAAAATATCATAATATCAAAATAATAACCATTCAATAATCATCCCTACATCCATTATAATAACATGTATATTATATACAAAAAACATCTTACCTAAATTATCATTGTTTTAAATTATCATTGTTTTAAATACAAGTTGAACGAAGTTTAAGTTTAAAATAATAATGAAGATAAAATTTGTACATATTTAACCGGTGTAATAGTTAAAGCTATACTATTTAAAGCTAAAGACGTTTATTTAATTATGATTAAAGATCAATTGAATAATAGAAAAATACAAGATTATTTATTTCTACAAACGTAATAATAAAAAAAATGAAAAAAAATTATGAATGGAAAAAATTATGAATGAAAAAATTAGGAAAGAAAAAATTATTAAGAATAAAAGGTTAAACTTTATATATATATACAAAGTTTTGATTTAAAAAAACTTTAACGATATTATAAACTATAAAGATTAATAATTAATCAAATAATATTAATCAAAAATAATCGAAAATATATCAACACTATTCCAATCGAAGTTCTAATATTATGTTGAAATGAAACTATAACTTCTAAATAATATAGTGTTAAATAAGTTATCTATTAAAATAATCTATAAAGAACCAAATGAATAGTATAAAAACAAGAATACATATTATTTTCAAATAGTAGAAAATCTTTAGTAAAGTGAAAACAGTACTTATCCAAATTTTTCTATAAGGCTCAATTTAATTTTATTTTTTTATAAATTGATTTTAATTGAGTTTTTTACCTGTAATTTTGGATTTTGTCCCTAATAATATTATTATTATTATATATATATATATATATATATATATATATATATATATATATATATATATATATATATATATATATATATATATATATATATATATATATATATATATAAATATAAATTCAAAAAGGGATAAAACTCTTTTACAGGAATTTTATCAAGAAGCCAGTAGAAATTTCCCTTACGAATTTTTTTACACACTGGCTTCTTGATAAAATTCCTGTAAAAGAGTTTTATCCCTTTTTGAATTTATTTATCAAATATTTACACAGAATATATTCAATGTTGAATTTTTATTCCTGTCTCCACACGTGTACCCAAAAGCAACCCGGAAGTATTCCCGCTTCTTTGATGAAGATATATACAGATAAACTTCATTCCCTTTACTCTGTCGGATACGTAGGGTGTTCGTTTTTGGTGAGGTGAGAATTCTGTTTATTTATATATATTTTTGGTACAATACTGTGCTGATGAACGAAATCTAGATTCATTCTAGTAATCGCGAAATCGGTCGATACACAGTTAAGTTTATTTAAAAGAAAGTAGCTAGGCTTCTGTTGGTTGTTTTTCCTCGCATTAGGTACTAAATGTGGTTATTTTGAGAAGTCCACTGTGTGGCGTTGTTATTTTTCTGTAATAATGCCCTTTATATATATATATATATATATATATATATATATAGGAAAATGTAAAAAAGCCAGAATGCTGAACTGGGAGCATAATTTAATGAAGATTTTTTCTAACCGGTTTTCATTGCGATGAAGCAAATTATCAAGAAGGAGAATGAAAATGTTTTTTTACAAAGAAGTACAAAAAAGTACAAAATGAAGAAAATAATATATAAAACAATAATATATAAAAAAAATAAATATACCCATACATTATATTGTCTTTGAGCTTTTGTAGTTCAATAGTAGTTCATGTATAAATTGGTAGGAAAAATAAGGATGCATGAGAGTTGAGAGTTTTGTTAGGTTTAAAAAAGGGTTAAAAGTTTGTGTTAAGCAGGAAATGTGGTGTCAAAACAGGAAGTGTGTGTAAGGGGAGACAAGTGTTTTTAGTTAGAGTTATGAACTCTTTTTTTCAAAACAGGAAGTTTGTGTCTGTTCATAGAGAAATAAGGTCACTGAGGGGTGTGTGTGTTAAGAAATGGTTGGAATTTCTCTATGAAAAGATTCTCCTTGTTGATTCTTTCTTGTGTGGAGATTCTGTCTTTACATTGATAGAAAGGGAATATAATGAATTTAGGGTTTTTGTTTCTGGCGCAAGAGTCTATGTGGCCACTGAGTGGAATTTGGCGGTATTGAGGGAGGTTTATTTGTTCCTTATAGACAGCTACTCTTCTACGTAATGGGAGGCTCGTCTGTCCGATATAGAAGTTTTGGCAACCTGCGCAAGTAAGGACATAAATGAGGTTACTCGAGGAACAAGAGAAATTGGTTTTAATTTTAAACTTTGTTCCTCGTTTGAAGGTAAATTCAGAGCCTTCAAGTAGGTAAGGGCAGGTGCCACAATTAGGGCGTGCACATTTTTTAACTGATGGGGGTGGAAGTGGTGTATGTAGTTTGGAATTGGTTAATAATGTTTTCAAAGATTTGTGTTGCCTTTTGCATTTAAGGACTTTGTGTGTATTAATGATATTGTTCATTTTCGGGTCTGTGGTGAGTAAGGGGAGGTTTTGTTTAATTGTGGTGAATGCTTCGATGTTATTGGGGTTATGGGTGGAGATGTATGGAAGTATTTTGGGGTTGGGTGTGTTATTATGTTGGTTGGTTTTTAGTGTGTTTTTGTCAAGTTCCTTGGCACGTTTTATTCCAAGATCTATGAGTGTGGAGGGATATTGGCGTTGTAACAGTGTTTTTTTGAGATCTTGTAAGCCTATTTCTCGAGTGGTAGGGTCAGAGACAATGGTGCAAATTCTTTTAGCTAAATTAAAGGGGATATTTATCTTGGTGTGTTTTGGGTGGCATGAGCTAAAAAGGAGGTATTGTTGTGAGTCTGTAGGTTTGTGGTAGATGTCGGTTGTGATTTGGTTATTAGGTGTTTTTATGATTAAGAGATCAAGAAAAGGGAGATGATGTTTGCTGAATTCCATAGTGAATTGAATGTTGGGATGTATGTTATTAAGAATGGATTTGAATTCTAGAAGTTTTTCATAGGGTTCATTCCATATGATGAAACAATCATCCAAATATCTTTTCCAGTTATCCATTAAAAAGATGTGGAAAAGGTGTCCAAATTTCTGACGTGAGGTTTCATATAGTGTTAATTCAAAAAAACCCATTATGAGGTTCGCAAGGACTGGTGCAGCTTTAGTACCCATCGCGATACCACATTTTTGGCGAAAGTATGTGTCTGCAAACAGGAAGTAATTGTTGGTCAGAATGAACTTAAGTGATTCTATGATGAAAGTTGTGTTGATGCGATTAGGAAATGTTTCTGGGTGTTTGTGCAGCCAGAATTTAATTGCCTCAATCGCATATTCATGAGGGATATTTGTATAAAGGTTGACCACGTCAAAAGACACCAAGAGTGACTCCTCGTTTGTTGTTTTCGGGAGGTGATTGAGCATGTCAAGATCATCTCTGATGTAACTTTTGATGTGGCTTAGGAAAGGTTTCAAAAGAATGTCCAAGAAATTGCTTAAGCGATGTGTTTCGCAGGAGGTGCCTGCTATAATGGGTCTTAGTTTTAAATCTTCCGGTGTCTTGATGTTGATGTAGATTTCAGAGGAGAGTTTGCAAGCTTCGGTGATGGATTTGTTCTTATGGATTTTAGGGAGGCCATAGAAGAGGCTGGGCTTGCATTTGAAATTAGTGATGTAATCTTTTTCTTTGTCCGTGAGTCCTTGACCTTGCTGGAGTATAAGGGTGGTGAGGTTTTTGAGAGTTTTTTGTTGTTTATAGTTGGTGATAGTTTCATAGAAGGAGTTATCGTTTAGTAAGGAGAGTGCTAGGTGTTTGTAAAAATCTGTGTTCATTAGGACTACAGTACTACCTTTGTCAGCTTCTTTGATAGTAAGGCTTTTGTCCTGTTGTAAGTCTCTTAGATTTTTCCATTCTATGCTATTAAAGTTTGATTTGACCTTGGTTTTAGGTGGGGTAAAAGGGAAACTCTGGATGTGGTTGCAAAAATCATCCAGTGCTTTATTCCTTCCTTTGGAAGGTATGAAGTTGCTTTTGTTTTTAATAATTGAGTCATCCTCATTGTTGAAGTCTATGAAAGCTTCTGTTAAACGAAGCTTTCTGCAAAATTCTGAAATGTCATCCTTGATCTCAGGGGGGTTGGGTGTTCTTGGGGTGGGTGTGAATTTTAAGCCTCTGGCTAGGATGTTAATTTGGGTTTGTGTAAGGGTTTTATTAGAGAGGTTTATTATTTTAGTTTTCTTTTTAGTTTTCTTTTGATGGGTCTGTATTAGCGGTAGTGCCTGTTTTTCTCCCCTCTGTCTAAAAAATGGTTGTTGAAGTGGGGGGTGTAGTGATTGTTAGAATTGTGGTAGAAGGGGTAGGGGTAGGGGTATTGTTGGGTGGATAGGCTGGAAGTGGATGGGTAGGTATAGTGATTGTGTTGGTATGGGATGTGATGGTTTAAGGTTTTGTGAGAAATGCGGTGGGTTTTTGGGTGTTTGTAGGGTGGATTGTATGCAAGGTTGGAGTTGGGTAGGTAGTTATTGTGGTTCTGTTGGTGTGGGTTGCCTGGGTATGAAGATCTGTAGAAAAAATGGTATGCTTGTGGGTGTTTGTTGGGTGGACGGTATGGGGTACCTTGGGTGGGAGATTTATGCATAGGTGTGGGTAGGATTCCTTGTTTGTTATTGGTGTGAGAGTAAGGGGCATTGAGATGGGGATAATAGCAAGTATAAGGGGGGTTCATGATGCTTCTAGTCCATATGGAAGGAGAATGGTTGAGTTGGGTCTTGTTTGGATTATTTTGTGGGGAAAAAGGGTTTTTGTAGGGTTGGAAGAGGATGTGTTTGGTGTGGAGGGAGGTAGGGGGGTATACGTGTGTGTGTGTGTGGTGTTTGTGGCTGTGTGGTAAGAACTGCTTCTCAAACACACGGCACCGGGTTCAGTCCCACTGTGTGGCACCTTGAGCTAGTGTCTTCTACTATTACCTTGGGCTGACCAAAGCCTTGTGAATGGAAACTGAAAGAAGTCCATCGTGTACATACATGTATACATCTGTGTGTGTGTGTGTCTAGTTATCACCGCTTCATAACCGGTGTCGGTGTGTTTAGGTCCCCGTAACAGTAACGGTTCGACAATGGACACCGATAGAATAAGTACTAGTCTAAAAAATAAACAAAAAAACAAAACAAAAAACAAAAATACAACAAAGAGGTCACGAGGTCGATTTGTTAGACTAAGAACCCTTCACAGCAGTGCTCCAGCATGGCCGCATTCAAATGACTGAAACAACTAAAATATTTTATACATATATACATATGTGTATATATATATATATATATATATATATATATATATATATATATA